>NW_027415336.1:0-114623 GCF_964106895.1 Numenius arquata
GGTAACTGCTGATATGTCTGCACATGTTCAGGTGGGAATTAGTGCCTGCCCTCCCAGAAAAATAGTGGGACGATTAGCCCAGCTGAAGTGCATCTACATGAATGCACGCAGCATGGGCAACAAACAGGAGGAGCTGGAGGCCATCGTACAGCAAGAAAACTATGATCTGGTTGCCATCACAGAAACGTGGTGGGAGGACTCGCATAACTGGAGTGCTGTGATTGATGGCTATCAACTCTTCAGAAGGGACAGGAAAGTAAAGAGAGGTGGTGGGGTGGCCCTTTATGTTAAGAGTAGTATTGTATGCCTAGAACTTGGCAATACACATGAAGACAGTGTTGAGTGCCTATGGATAAGAATCAAGGGGAAGACCAATAAGGCAGACCTTGTGGTGGGAGTTTGTTATAGACACCCAAACCAGGATATAAAGACTGATGAAATATTCTATAAGCAGCTGGCAGAGGCCTCACGATCACTCTCCCTTGTACTCATGGGGGACTTCAACTTCCCAGATATCTGCTGGAAATACAACACAGCAGAGAGGCAACAGTCCTGGAGATTCTTGGAGTGCATGGAAGACAACATCCTAACACAACTGGTGAGGGAACCAACTAGGGAAAGTGCCATACTGGACCTGCTGATAGTTAATTCAGAAGGTCTTGTGGAGGATGTAAACGTTGGAGGTCGTCTTGGACAGAGTGATCATGAAATGATAAAATTTTCAATTCTTGCTGAAGCAAGGCGAGGGGCCAGCAAAACTGCCACGTTGGACTTCCGAAGGGTAGACTTTGGCCTCTTCAGGAGCATGGTTGAAAGTGTCCCTTGGGAGACAGTCCTGAAGGGCAAAGGTGCCCAGGAAGGCTGGTCGCACTTCAAGGAGGCACTCTTAAAAGCGCAGGAAAGAGCCATACCCAAGTCCCAAAAATCAAGCAGGAAGGGAAGAAGACCAGCCTGGCTAAATAGAGAGCTTTGGCTGGAGCTCAGGAACAAAAAGAAGGTTTATGATCTTTGGAAAAGGGGCCTGGTAGGCAAGGAGAAATACCAGGAAGCAGTGAAGATATGTAGGGGGAAAATTAGAAGGGCCAAGGCTCAAGCTGAACTCATCGTGGCCACTACAGTTAAGAACAACAAAAAGGGTTTTTTCCAGTACGTAAACAGAAGAAGGAAGATTAGGGATAATGTGGGCCCACTGAGGAATGAGATGGGCACCCTAGTGGTGGAAGATACGGAGAAGGCAGAGTTGCTGAATGCCTTCTTTTCTTCAGTCTTCACTGCTAAGGCTGCCCCTCATGAACCTCTGGCCTTGGAGGCCAGGGGGAGGGTATGGAGAGAGGAAGTTTTTCCTCCAGTAGAGGGGGACCAGGTTCGGGACCACTTGGCCAAACTGGACATTCATAAGTCCATGGGCCCAGATGGGATGCACCCACGAGTGCTGAGAGAGCTGGCAGAAGTTATCGCTGGGCCACTCTCTATCATATTTGAAAAGTCATGGAGAACAGGAGAGGTGCCAGAAGACTGGAGGAAGGCCAACATCACACCAGTCTTCAAAAAGGGCAAGAAGGAGGACCCTGGGAACTACAGACCAGTTAGTCTCACCTCCGTCCCTGGGAAGGTAATGGAGAGACTCATTCTAGATGTCATCTCCAAAAAAGTTGAAGAGCAGGGGGTTATTGGAAGTGGGTAACATGGGTTTACCAAGGGTAAATCATGCTTGACCAATCTGATAGCTTTCTATGATGCCATAACTGGTTGGCTGGATGAGGGGAGGGCAGCAGATATCATCTACCTTGACTTCAGCAAGGCTTTTGACACTGTCTCCCATAACATCCTCCTATGTCTCCCATAACTCCTCCTAGGAGTTTTCCTCCTAGTTGGAAAACTAAGGAAGTGTGGGCTGGATGAGGGGACAGTGAGGTGGATTGAGAACTGGCTATGTGACAGGACCCAAAGGGTAATGGTTAATGGAACAGGCTCAAGCTGGAGGCCTGTAACCAGTGGTGTCCCCCAGGGGTCAATACTTGGTCCAGTCCTGTTCAACATATTCATCAGTGAACTGGACGAGGGGACAGAGTGTATCCTCAGCAAGTTTGCTGATGATACCAAGTTGGGTGGGGTGGCTGACACCCCGGAGGGCCGTGCTGCTGTCCAGCGAGACCTGGACAGGCTGGAGAGCTGGGCAAGGAAGAACCTCATGAGGTTCAACAAGGAAAAGTGTAAGGTGCTACACCTGGGCAAGAAGAATGTCAGGCACCAACACAGGTTAGGTGTGGACCTGCTGGAGCCAAGCTCCGAAGAGAAAGATCTGGGAGTCCTGGTAGACAGCAAAATGACAATGAGCAAGCAATGTGCTCTTGTGGCCAGGAAGGCCAATGGAATCCTGGGCTGCATAGGGAAGAGTGTGGCTAGTAGGTCGAGGGAAGTCATTCTCCCCCTCTACTCTGCACTGGTGAGGCCACAACTGGAGTATTGCATCCAGTTCTGGGCTCCCCAATTCAAGAGGGATAGGGAACTACTGGAAAGAGTCCAGCGAAGGGCAACAAAGATGATTAAGGGATTGGAGCATCTCCCTTATGAGGAAAGGCTAAGAGAGCTGGGACTCTTTAGCCTGGAGAAGAGAAGGCTGAGGGGAGACCTTATTAACGCCTATAAGTATCTGAAGGGTGGGTTGAAGGAGGAGGGAGCCAGACTCTTTTCAGTGGTTCCCAGTGACAGGACAAGGGGCAACGGGCACAAGTTGGAACATAGGAGGTTCCACTTGAATATGAGGAAGAATTTCTTCACAGTGAGGGTGACGGAGCCCTGGAACAGGCTGCCCAGGGAGGTTGTGGAGTCCCCTTCTTTGGAGATTTTCAAGACCTGCCTGGATGCAGTCCTGAGTAGCATTCTCTAAGCAATCCTGCTTCAGCAGGGGAGTTGGACTAGATGATCTATATGGTCCCTTCCAACTCTAAAAAAAATTCAGTGAAATTCAGTGAAAACGGGGGACATGGACAATGGGGACAGCTGGATGACTGGGATCTTCAGTCACTTGGAGGCAATGATGGGGAGCAGTGGTGAATGTTGGACACCGGGAGATGAGGGTTGGGCTTGGAGCAGGGTGGTCGCTGTTCCCATCTCCAGCCCACCCCATTTCCCTTGCACTGTGGGCCCCAAACTGCTCCAGTTGTCAGCCACGGCCACGCCAGAGCAGAGAACAGAGAGGAACATCCCTTGCCCTGGCCCTCACCCTGCCACTGCCTGTGGCCACTGTGCCCTCCAGGCAACAGGGGTTCCTCTCTGCAGAGCTGCCCGTGGACGGTGGGTCCCAGTGACAGTGTCCCCAGGAAGGCTCTGGCTCCAGCTGGGAGTCCCTGGTTGGGACTTGGCCAGAGCTCACCAAAGGCCCTTGTCCCCACCGAGTGTCCCTTCAATGCCCTCGTCCTTGGCCCAGGCCAGCGCTGTCCCTGGGCAGGATGTGGCCCTTCAGAGGGACACAATGAAGAGATCCCTTGTCCCCAGGCAGCCACTCGGAGCTAATTGTGGGGACAGAGCTCCCCTGGCAGGGGGAGGTGTGTTTGTCCCCGCAGCATCTCTGATGAGCCGTGTTTGCCCAGGGCTCGTGGCACAAGGGTCCCATTCAGCACTATTGATGCTTCCCAGTAGTGCCCAACTGGGAGGAGTGTGTGGGGGTTACAGCAGCCTGGATGCTTGGGCTCCCTCCAGCCCTGGCAGGGAGCAGAGCCCCCAGAGGGGCTCAGTGCTGGGGGGAGCGGGAGGAGCAGGTCCTGGGGTACCCCACACGCCTGGGGTTCCCTCTCTGTGCTGGGGCCAGGCTGGAGCCCAGAGGTGGGGGCAGTCCCGGGGGAGCAGCCTGAGACCTGGGATATCACTCTCAGGGTAACACTCTGGTGGCAGGGGTGTCCTGCAGGAGTGGGGCTGCCACCCTGTGCTTCCCCATTGCTCTTCACTGCCAATCCCATCCCGCACTCCCTGCCACATGTCTGACAGGAAAATAATGCTTGATTTTAGTCCTCTGTCTCTGAGGGCATGAGGAGAATTTATTGTTACGAGACACAAGCTGGGAATGAAACGCTGGTGGCAAAAACCTGGTTTAGGTTTTGAAGTCAGTGGAAGGTTTGCCTGTCTCAGTGAATCCAGGGTGTCCCTGGTTTTGTTCCCATGATGATACAGACTCCTGTCACAGCCTCAAAGAAATAAAAATACACCGATCAGTGGTTCACGAGAACTGGAAATGGCTCAGCTTCTTTGGTGACGTTCTGTGTCATTTTTAAGGTTCACGTGTATGGTTATATCTTTGCGGGACACTAGTTATAAAGAAGAGATCTGTTGTGGGTCAGTTGTGAAAAGATTTAAGGTGACTGACTCGAGTATTTGCTTTGGGACTGGCCCAAAGAGCAGGCAGTCACCTGGAAGAGTTCCACGTTGATGGCTTCTGCTTTGTGTGTTATTTCTTAGATAGCCGAGTTACACACTGGGGAATTATTTGTCAACTTTAAATGTGCTGTGACACTATTTGTGTTCTGAAGATAGTGTGAAAATATTTGATCAATTGTTGGCACTGTCATAATCAAGGAATATTGTGTTAGGAGAGGTCAAGGCTGCCTTGGAGATAAAGGCAAATGAAGGGCAAATGCATTTGATAGCGCTTAACATTAGAGGTGCTGCTCAGGAAGATCCCATCCACTGATTTAATCCTAGAATCCTAGAGTTATAGGACCATAGAATATTTTGGGTTGGAAGGCATCTTAAAATCATCTTGTTCCAAACCCCCTGCCCTGGGCAGGGACACCTCCCACCAGACGAGGTTGCTCAAAGCTCCATCTGGCCTGGCCTTGAACTCCTCCAGGGATGGGGCAGCCACAGTTTCTCTGGGCAACCTGGGCCAGGGTCTCACCACCCTCACAGCAAAAAATTTCCTTCTAATATCTAATCTAAATCTCCTCTCTTTCAGTTTTAAACCATTACACCTCATCCTATCTCTCCACTCCCTCATAAAGAGTCCTTCTCCATCTCTCCTGTAGGCTCTTCAGATACTGGAAGGGTCTCAAAGTTCTCCCCGGAGCCTTCTCTTCTCCAGGCTGAAGAACCCCAACTCTCTCAGCCTGTCCTCACAGGCTCGAGCCCTGGCAGCATCTTTGTGGCCTCCTCTGGACCCACTCCAGCAGGTCCACATCCTTTCTGTGCTGTGGTCTCCAAAGCTGGACACAATACTCCAGGTGGGGTCTCCCCAGAGTAGAGCAGAGGGGCAGAATCTCCCCCCTCACCCTGCTAGCCACGCTTCTTTTGATGCAGCCCAGGATGCGGTTGGCTTTCTGGGCTTTCGGCACTCATTGCCAGCTCACGTTCAACTTCTCATCAACCAACACCCTGAAGACCTTCTCCTCAGCGCTGTTCTCAATCCATTCTCTACCCGGCCTTTATATGTTCTCTGGATTGTGGTGACCCGGGTGCAGGACCTTACATTCTACCTGGTTGAACTTTGTGAGGTTTGCAAGGGCCCACCTCTCCAGCCTGTCCAGGTCCCTCTGGATGGCATTCCTTCCCTCCAGCGTGTCGACCATACCGCACAGCTTGGTGTCATCGACAACACCTGAGGAAAGCCACTCGTGACTGTTCACACTTGAACATCAGGCCATTGACAACAACCCTTTGAGTGTGGCCATCCATCCAGGCAATTACATATCAACTGAGTGGTCCATCTGTCAAATCCATGCCTCCCCAATTTAGAGACCAGGATGTCATGCGGGACAGTGCCAAACGCTTTGCACAAGTCCAGGTAGATGATGTCTGTTTCTCTCCCCTTACCAACCAATGCTGTAACACCATCGTAGAAGGCCACCAAATCTGTCAGGCATTATTTGCTCATGGTGAAGCCATTTTGGCTGCACCAATCACCTTCTTATTTTCCATGTGCCTTGGCAGAGTTTCCAGGAGGATCTGCTCCATGATCTTGCTGGGCACAGAGGTGAGACTGACCGACCTGTAGTTTCTCAGGACTTTTTTCCCTTTTTAATAGTAGGTGTTGTTTCCCCTTTTCCAGTCAGTGGGTACTTCACCAGACTGCCACCACTTCTCAAATATGATGGCTAGTGGGTTGGCAACTTCATCTGCCAGTTCTCTTAGGATCCATGAGTGAATCCCATCAGGCCCCATGGACTTGTGCAGCTTGATGCTCCTCAGTTGGTCTCAAACCTGCTCTTCTCCTACACTGGGCAGTACGTCATTCTCCTAGTCCCTGCCTTCAGCTTCTGCCACTTGGACAGAAGGTGGATCCCTTCTCTTCCAAGCAGTTACTGATCCTCACAGAGGGTCTCATGGTCAGAGAAACCCTGTTCCTGATACCAGCTGCACAACCAATTGTCGACCTACAGGATGTGTCCGCTTCTCCTCAAACCCAAGGATCTCTTGCAAAGTCCTCAGAAGAGGTTTTCAGGACTCTCCTGGACAAAGTGAATTGGAAGGAAGTTGTGGTGAATTCAGTGTTGACCCTGTTGTGAGCAGGAGGTGGGTCTAGAGACATCCCAAGCTCCCTTCACACTTGAACAGTCCCATGATAAACCTGTTGTCTCTGACAATGGCTACTGTGGTTCTTGCAGCCATTAACTCCTCATCTTGCATATGGGTCAGCACCAGGCATGGAAACCCTTGAGTCAGACCCTCACAGTGGTGTCATGGTGCCACCAGGGCCTGGAACATTGGAAGTTCATTGTGTCATTGTGGATGACAGCTTGTCCAGAGAGAACAGGCTCTCCTGACAGCCTGCAAGAGCTGTGCTTTGCAAGAGGATGACAAATGAGAGTGACACACGCGGAAAGGGATGGCATGAGGGTGATGATATTCCAACATCCCTGAGGTCCCTTGGAAACCCAGTAAAATCCAATAGGACTGGAAGAGCCCTAATCCTCTCAGGCAGCATTTGCAAGGTTGAGCTTATCAGTATGAAAGGCTGAGAGAGATGAAGTTGTTCAATTGTAGAGAAGAGAGGGCTTTGGGAAGAACTAAAAATGACCTTTCCACAACTACCAGTAGGTCATCAAGAAGGCGGATCCATGCTCTTCCCTGTGGTGTGTGAAGAAACACCATCAACCCATGAAACACTGCACTGTCCAGTACAAACATCCCACCTCTGCTCCCTCTTTCCTCACTGGCCGTGGCTTTGCAGCTGTTTCTGAGATGGCCACCATGGCTAATCCTGCATTGGAAAGAAATTGCGATAAAGAGCACGACCTTTGAGTATTTGTAGTGCCCTGGAGCCCCCCATGCTGTTCCCTTGGGAGGGACACCGCCATTGGGGTAGCCATCTGCATGCTAACATGGACAGCTGACAAAATGGAGCTTCAGTCCAGGGGGACCTTGAGAAACTCTGGGATTTGGGCAACAGAAGCCTCTGGAAGTTTCACAGGGAGAAGTGGCCAGAGCTGCATCGGGGGGAAGAATAACCCCGTAGATGAGGGCAGCCCGGGACCTGACTGGCTGGGCAGGGATCCTGAGGAGAAGGGCCTGGGCACTCCGAGGGATGCCATAGGAGCCAGTAGTGCACACTCACCAGGAACAAGAGCAGCTGCATGTGGGGCTGCGTTAGGAGGAGCGTGGATCACCCACCCCAGGGGAGCTGTCATCCCACTCCTCTGAAACCTGGCGTGGCCACCTCTGGACTCGTGTGGCCCTCTTTGGGGCTTCCTGTTCTTGACAAGCAGGGAGGACTGGAGAGTGTCCAGAGGAGCTCTGCCAAGAGGGGATTCATGGCCTCAAGACCATGAGGCCCCTTTCTGGGGAGGCTGAGGGACATGGGCTTCTCCAGCCTGGTGAAGTGGAGGCTCAGAGCATCACAGCCACAGTCTGGAACTGCTTGAAGGGGGGTTTCAGAGATGGTGGAGCTTTTCATAATGGATAAAAAAAAAACATGGGAAAGGAAGGATGTCACAAACTGTGTCTGGGGAGGTTAAGTCTAAAACTGAAGAGAAGGAGATGTCACTCCAAGGGCAGTGCTGTGGTCCAAGAGGGCAATCAGAGGGAGGCTGGACCAGCCCATGGCTTTCTCTTTCCAGGAACAGCCAGGGAGGATGGAGAGATATCAGGAAGGGTAGTGAGCTGTTGAGGTGAAACTGAAAAGACAATTGGGTGCCTTCAGAGACAGAGGTGCAGCTATGGGACACTGTAGGGCAGCCTGTGGTGGAGACCGTTGAGGGCCGTGGCAAGGCTGAAAGCCCCCAAAAGAGGTGACCTCTCTGTCACCATGGCTATTGTCTCTGCCACCAAAGCCTACCAGAAGGTCCCTTAACCTCACTCAGGAAGACCTCATGACCTCCTTGCCCCACCCAGAAGTGTCCTGCCATAGTCCTGCCCTTGGCATTGCACATCCCCACATCACACTGCCCCAGGAAGAGCCAGGTGTGAGGGACAAGATCTCCTTTCCCAGGGCCTGGGGGTCAGAGCCTGGCCCTTTGCCTTAATGGGACACAGTCAGGTTTCCTCAGCATCAGAGCCACCTTTAATTGTCCTTTACCTGCCTGTCCTTATTGCCTCCAGTTTTCTGCTCTAACGAGCCCCTGGGGAGGCTTTGTTGGGAATGGTCCTCACTGGGACCCATGAACACTCCCAGAAAGTGTTTCTTTTGGAGATGATGTCACAGCTTGACTTCTTGAGAGGTTTCTTCAGCTTCCTCTCAGTGTCTGAGGTTCATGGGCTCGGTACCAAACCCACCAGAGGGGTCATTAAACTGCCTCGGGCTGGTCCTCTGCTGCTGAGCTGGGCCGGGCTCTTGGGACAGAGGCAGCTCCTGGCAAGCGGGCAGAGCTGCAGAGAGACAGTTTTAGCCAGCGCAGCAGGGCTGAGGGAAGAGCTTCAGGCGCGAGGATGAGAGGATCAATGCGGAGAGAGGTTCAAGGCAGTTGGGAGTGGTAGGAGAGCTGAGAGCTGACGGTGGGACAAAGCTTCACAGCCCTCTCCACGGTGAGTCTTGGGCTGCAGGGCAATGGCCCTGCAGATCCTGAAGGGTTCTCCTCAGTCTGTCATCGCCCACAGCCTTTGGGCTCTCTCTGCAGTGCGGAGGAGGATGAGGGTGTGCTCCAGAGCAGGGCTTCCCTGCAGCACCCTCAGAGGGACAGGAGAGGATGGGTGCCTTGTGCTGGGGATGGTGCAGGGTGTGAAGGTGGGTGAGCAGCCAGGGGCTTAGTATAAACCTTGGATATTTTATATTGGTATGAGGAAGGATATAGATTCTTTTGTATTTTTATGTTAATTATTTAGTCGTCTTATACACTATATTTCAACCTCTGGGTTTCCTTTTTTTTTCCCAATTTCCTTCTTGGGTGGGAGGGATCATAGGATGTTAGAATAATTGTCTAAATGACAATAAATGTTTGTGGGTCCTTTGAACCATAGTAAGGTTTCAGCAGAAGCTCAGACACTGACCCTGCAGGTCCTGCCGTGCTGATGGTGTCCAAGCCCTATTCTAACCTGTGGGTCTCAAGGCAATGCAGTACATGAGGTGGGGGTAACGTTAACTCCCCATTAAGGACACCCCATCTTCTGGGCATCCAAAAGCTGACAGATACTGACTGAGGAGGGGAGTTTGCAGATCTGCACTTTGGAACTGGACTCCTCTGCTCTCCATGGGATCATCCTCCAGACCAAAGGGGTTCCAGCACAAAGCAGCTGAGAGCAGGAGTGATGGAGAGAGCAGCTCTCCTCCTTCTGCACTGTGGGTCTGTCCTGTTGCCTCCCAGGACTCTCAAAACAGCACTTGTAGTGTAGCAAAAATGCCAGGGATTTCTGCCTTCAGAAATGACTCCTCAGGTGGGACGGGGGCAACAGCAGAAAAATAAACACATACACAGAGACACACATCCTCCCTCTGAGCTCTGTTCTGCATCCAGGGGACCTGGGAGTGACAATGGTCAGAAGCTCTTTCCCATCAGGGGTAGATGTAACCTGTGACCACTCCTGGTTCCTCTCTGCCTGTTGCTGCACAGCATGACTGACTCCTCTGGAGCCCCCAGCAGAGTCCCCTGCTCCCCATTGCACCCTCAGCCAGCACCAACCAAGGATCACGCCAGGATCTGCACCAAGGTTTCCCTGGAAGGACAGAGGTCATTTGGGGGAGCGTAGTGCAACAAGTGGAAGAGGTTCTGCTCAGAGGTGTCTGTCCTGACTCTTCACTCTCTTTTCCTTTTTTGAACAGGCCCCCATGTGTACATGGAACAAATGTCCAAAGGCAGCTCCATCACTGTGTTCCTCCTCCTGGCATTTGCAGACACACGGGAGCTGCAGCTCTTGCACTTCTGGCTCTTCCTGGGCATCTACCTGGCTGCCCTCCTGGGCAACGGTCTCATCATCACTGCCATAGCCTGTGACCACCGCCTCCACACCCCCATGTACTTCTTCCTCCTCAACCTCTCCCTCCTCGACCTGGGCTCCATCTCCACCACTCTCCCCAAATCCATGGCCAATTCCCTCTGGGACACCAGGGTGATCTCCGACTCAGGATGTGCTGCACAGGTCTTTATTTTTGCCACCTTGATCTCAGCAGAGTTTTATCTTCTGACAGTCATGTCCTATGACCGCTACATTGCCATCTGTAAACCCCTGCACTACGGGACCCTCCTGGGCAGCAGAGCTTGTGTCCACATGGCAGCAGCTGCCTGGGGCAGTGGGTTTCTCACTGCTCTCCTGCACACGGCCAGTACATTTTCAATACCCCTCTGCCAGGGCAATGTCCCGGACCAGTTCTTCTGTGAAATCCCCCAGATCCTCAAGCTCTCATGCTCAGACTCAGACTATCTCAGGGAAGATGGGCTGATTATAGTTAGTGCCTCTTTCAACTTTGTGTTTTTTGTTTTCATTGTGTTCTCCTATGTGCAGATCTTCAGGGCCGTGCTGAGGATCCCCTCTGAGCAGGGACAGCACAAAGCCTTTTCCACGTGCCTCCCTCACCTGGCCATGGTCTCCCTGTTTATCACCACTGGTGTGTTTGTCTACCTGAAGCCCCCCTCCATCTCTTACTCATCCCTGGATTTGGTGCTGGCAGTTCTGTACTCGGTGCTGCCTCCAGCAGTGAACCCCCTCATCTACAGCATGAGGAACCAGGAGCTCAAGGATGCTCTGAGGAAACTGATCCCATGGACCTGGCACCATTAACAGCAATTTGGCTTCTCTGAGTAGTGCCCAGAATTCTTTTTTAATCCAGGGCTCTGCTTTTCCTTCATTGACAATACTTCTTAGAGGCAATTGCTTGGGTTCATTGCATTTGTTTTGTTTGTCCTGCTGTGTCTGATCCCTGAAGAACCAGGTGTCACCTCTTGTCACCTTGTGCAACAGAAGGGGATGTCCTGAGTGCAGAGAAAGACGGTTGGCTTCTCTTTGATACAGGTGAATAAAAAAACAAGTCTATGGAATTGGACTTTCCAAGTGTCTTTCCACCTTGTTTTCTTGCTGTGTTTGGGGGAGTAAAATCATGGTATCACAGGGATTTTATAGACACCAAGCACTCAGATATAGGATCACTTCTAGTGTAGAGGGGCAGTAGAGATGATGCCTGAGCTCCCAGACCCCTTCCTCGGGCCATCCCAGGTATGATGGGGCTGATGGCAGATCTCAGTCCATGTGGAAAAAAATCTGAAGTTGTCAGGAGAGGATGGGGACGCTACATGTACTCTGGGGTGGGAAGTGAATGGAAACAGAAAAGTTTAAATCTCAGAGAGCTAGAGGGGGGCTGGACTGGTCTGGGAAGTGCCCAGGAGAGGAAAGCCCCAATGGCAGCGGAGCTGTGTGACCATGCCAGGTGAGGACCTGCTCCAGTGGGCATGTGGGGCAGAGCCAGGTCTCCTGGAGAAGGAAGCAAGTCATGAGAGGGGCAGAGAGAGGAGCTGGTCTGTGCCATGTTCCCTGGCCATCCTGGGGAAGCTGCCCCAGGGCAAGGGGAGCGGAGCGTCCAACTGGGGGGCTGCTGGGGGTGGGGGCACAGAGGGTGGCCACGGGGACTGTGCTGGTGGGGACCTTTCCCCACCTCATGAACACACCCTGATCTGTGTGGTGCCTTCACCGCAGGGCTGTGGGGCCATGGTGGGCAGTGGGGCTTGTCCAGCCCCAGTGAGGAGGTCTCCTCCTCTTGCCCCACGCTCCCCAGCACAGTTTCAGCTGACAGGTGTTGCCACAGTCCCTGTGGGCTGGGTGTTGGGGGTCTCCATGTGTCCTGCTGGGATCCCATGCAGGGACCTGCCGTGTGTGTCTCTGCTTGGAGCTGGTCACCATGGCCTGGCTGCCCAGTCCCAGGAGATCCTGGCCAGGCTGAGCTTGGAGATGGGCTGTGATGGTCCTCACCCACAGCAGGAACTGAGCACCATTAGAGAAAGCTTCTCAGGGGACGAGTGCCTCACGCTGTGCTGGGTGCACGTGTGAGCCTTGGGCGGTGTCCTCACACTGAGATTCTTCGTGGTACAGAAGGGAAACCATCGTATCCCAAAGTAACTGGAGCTGGGTGGGAGCTGTGAGTGTTGCACAAAGGCTCACACACAGAAAGACTATTATAAAAAGAAAAAAAAACCTTTATTGGTCTCTACTGATCCCAGTGCAGTGGGGGTGCACACAGACAGGGCTCTGACACCCAATTCACCCAGCTCCAGTGCAGGTGAGTCCCCACTGGGGAAGGGAATTGTGGAAAAGAGGGCCAGCAAGGGGCTCTTTTGGGGGCTTCTCGAAGCCGGGGAAAGTGGCCTGTGCCGGGAACCAGCAGGTTGTGGGCGGCTGCTGAGGTGGTGTGGATGGAGCCAGCACCACCGGTGGCAGAGCTAAATGAGGCATAAACGGCGAGGCCACTTTCCCCCTCATAAAATAAGCCCGTTTTTAGGGCTGAGCAAGCAAGCAGCCAGTGGGCATCACGCAGGGCATCCCCTGGGAGCACCACGGCAAGGATGGGCTCCCTGGGCGGGAGAACGGGGCACGGCACGACAGTCAGGGCGCAGCAGTTTGCACGGCAGTTTGCACCGGAGAGCACTGAGAGACGGCCAACTCGGCCAGGAAACAACGGTGTCTGCTGGAAAGAAGAACCACGGCACCCGTGATCTCTGCACCCAGCACTTCGGATGCAGCTTCCCAGACGGCGCTCTCCTGGGAACACGCTGCCCCCCAGACGTGGGGCTGCAGAGTGTGCCCTGCTCTTAGGCCGGTGTCCCATGGCAGCGGTGAGCGCCTGTGGGAGCTGAGCCCTGGGAGAGGAGCTCCTCCGCTTAGGGATGGAGCTCAGGGAGGAGGGGAGCATGTTGAGGGCCATCAGGGGATGTGAGAGAGAGAGACGGATCCCTGGAGTTGCCGCCAGCCTCCCGGGATAGAAACCCAGCAGGCAGACAGAGCCCCTGCTCCAGAGAACTCCCTCTCCTCTCTCCGCCCCACGGAATGTGCTGACTTGGAGGAGAGGGGGCAATGGCAAGAGGTTCCTGCCCAGCCACTACCCCACCTTCCCAGATAGGTCACTGTCACAGGCGACTGGCTCCTGAAGGGAACAGAAGGCCCCATACGCAGACCAGAGCCGCTGCACAGGGAGGGATGCTGCCTCCCTGGGGCCCAGGTTATTGATGTAAGGAAGACCCTTCCCTCCCTGGTACGGCCCTCAGATCAAACCCCGTTTGATCTGTCAGGCAGTGACAAAGTCCTGTGAAGAAGTCCAGGGGCAACGAAGAGAGATCACAGAATCACAGAATCACAGAATCTTGGCGGTTGGAAGGGACCTTTGAGATCATCGAGTCCAGCCACATAAAAAAAAAAAAACAAAAACCACAACACACAAAAACAAACAAACAAGCAAAAAAAAAAACCAAAAAAAAAAAAAGCACCCACCAACTAAACCCCACACCCACAACCTCACACACAACACCCCACCGCAAACCAACAATCCCGGGCACTAGAGCATGCCCTGAAGAGCCATGTCTACACGTTTCTTAAATACCTCCAGGGATGGTGACTCCACCACCTCCCTGGGCAGGCTGTTCCAGTGCTTGACCACTCTTTCAGTAAAGTAATTCTTCCTAATATCTAATCTAAACCTCCCTTGCCGCAGCTTCATACCATTTCCTCTGGTCCTGTCGTTATTCCCTTGGGAGAAGAGGCCAACCCCTGCCTCTCTACAGTTTCCTTTCAGGTATTTGTAGAGGGCAATGAGGTCTCCCCTCAGCCTCCTCTTCTCCAAACTAAACATGCCCAGGAGATGTCGGGACCTTGGGTCGACTGGTCGAGGGATCAGGAGCACAAGTCGTGTTCTCCTCTGTCCCTCCAGTTGCAGGAATGAGGAGGGGGTCAATAGGAAGAGCCAGCAGATCAGTGCCTTGCTCCGAGCCTGGTGCTGCCGGCAGGGCTTTGGGTTCTTTGACCACGGCTTGATTTCCAAGACACCAGGCCTGCTGGTAACGGGCAGGAATAGCTTATCTCACAGGGGGAAAGGGTTCTAGGACAAGAGTTACCAGGGCTCATGGAGAGAGCTTTAAACTAGATTCAAATGAGGATGGGGATGTAACTGGGCTTGCTCCAGAGCTGCCTGGGCGTTGTAGGTCAGCACTTGTGGGACAGCAGGTGAGTATTTTTGAGAGCCAGAAGGCCTACCACCCCTCAAGGGTGAAAACTACACACTCAGCTCCCTCTCTGAAATGCCTGTAACCATCGCATGCAGCGTGGGGAATAAACAGGAATAACTGGAGATCTGTGTGCGATCACAGGGCCATGATCTCGTTGCAGTTACAGAGACACGGTGGGATGGCTCGCCTGGCTGGAACACTGTTGGGGATGGCTACGTACTTTTCAGGAGAAAACAGGCCAGCGGGGCGAGGTGGTGGAGTTGCTCTCTATTTGGGGGAGCAGCTGGAATGGATGGAGCTCTGCCTGGGAGTGGGTAAGGAGAGAGGTGAGAGCTTGTGGGTGAGGATTAAGGGGCAGGCTGGCAGGAGAGACACTGTCGTGGGTGTTTATTACAGGCCACTTGATCAAGACAGGGAAGCTGATGAGACCTTCTGCAGACAGATGGAAATAGCCTCACGATCACAGGCCTTGGTTCTCATGGGGGACTTCAGTCACCCCGAGACCTGTTGGGAAGGGCACACAGCCCGGCATGTACGGTCCTTTTTGACTCAGGTGGTGAGGAGCCAACAAGGGGAGGTGTACTACTGGACCTAGGACTGACAAACAAAGAGGGACTGCTGGAGGACATTAAGGTTGGGGGCAGCCTTGGCAGCAGTGATCATGAACAGATAAAGTTTAGGATCGTGGGTAGTATGCGCAAAACAGCAAGTAGCATTGCAACCTCGGACTTCAGGAGGGCAAATTCTCTCATCTTAAAGAACAGGAAGTGATTGAAAGTGGTCAACACGGAAGTGGTCGACACGGATTTACCAAGGGTAAATCATGCTTGACAAATCTGGTAGCCTTCTGTGATGTTATTAGTGGATGGCTGGATGAGGGGAGAGCAGCAGATGTGGGCTAGCCCCACCAGAAGTGTGGGCTAGACGAGGGGGCAGTGAGGTGGATTGAGAACTGGCTCTGTGACAGAACTCTGAGGGTTGTAATTAATGGAGCGGGGTCAAGTTGGAGGCCTGAAACCAGTGGTGTCCCCCAGAAGTCAATACTTGTTCCAGTCTTTTTCAACATATTCATCAATGACCTGGAAGAGGGGACAGAGTGTATCCTCAGCAAGTTTGCTGATGATACCAAACTGGGAGGGCTGGCTGACACTCTAGAGGGCTGTGCCGCCATCCAGCGTGACCTGGACAGGCTGGAGAGCTGGGCAGAGAGGAACCTAATGAGGTTCAACAAGGGCAAGTGTAGGGCCCTGCACCTGGGGAGGAAGAATGCCAGGCACCAATACAGGTTAGGGATGGACCTGCTGGAAAGCACTTCTGAGGAGAAGGATCTGGGAGTCCTGGTAGAGAGTAAACTATCCATGAGACAGCAATGTGCCCTTGTCACCCAAAAGGCCAATAGGATCCTGGGCTGCTTAGGGAAGAGTGTGGCCAGTAGGTGGAGGGAGGTCATTCTCCCCCTCTACTCTGCACTGGTGAGGCCACAGCTGGAATACTGCGTCCAGTTCTGGGCTCCCCGGTTCAAGAGAGACAGGGAACTGTCGGAGTGGGAGATGGACCCGGAGTAACGATGAGTCTCAATATGAGTATGGTCATTCTCACTTTATTCAAGTTCACACAGAGTATATAAAGACAGACAAGCAGAGCACGCGCTAGCGACAGCTATACGATTGGCTTACAGTCTCTGTTCAGGCGCCTAGAGCGCTCACACAATTAGTGCAGACCTCTTGTCCACGCGCAGCAGATGTTTCTCTATCTCCCGGAGGCAATACCACTTATCACTTACTTATCACGTAGCTACTTCTTCACACTTCTGTTTCTCAAGGAGAGTTCACAGCCTCCTCCGGGCTTTCATCCCTATCAAAGACTGGTTGCTCATTGTAATCAAGTCATGCCCTTTTTCACTCAGCCATTCCTCCACAATTCCCCTTTCTTGTTTTTGAGCAATCCAGGCTTGGTTTACTACTTTTAACATAGCTCTCTTAATACAACTAAGCACTAAACATAAGCACAGACCTATAATCATAAGGGTTATTATAATGTGCAAGACTTCAACAAGCAAGCCTACTAACCATTGTGGCATATTCCCAAACAAGTTAGTCAGCCACCCATCTAAAAACCCATGGTTTTGATGAATTTTGTTTGCATGCTCTTTTAACCACTGCAACTGTTTATGAATTGATTCGCTGTGATCGGACAAATTCATACAGCACATGCCTTCAAAATCCTCGCAACCATGACCTTGAGCTAATAGCAAAAAGTCAATTGCCGCTCTATTCTGCAAAATTGCGTGGCGTAAGCTATTTTGATCTCCTAACAGAGTTTCTATTAACTCAGTGGTGACTTTAGCTTGTTTTTCAGCCCAACAAGCTAACCGTCCTATCTCCTTCAAAGCTCTGCCTGCTGCTGCCCCAGGTACAAACAAGGATAAAAACACTCTCTCAGTGGGATTGAGTAAAGTAACTTCATCATTGCAATTGGGTGGGAGACCCGTGACCGCCCGTTTCGTACGTGCGGCGTTTTCTCCCTTGGTCACATTTTTCCACCAGTTTTGATTTGGGGCCAACAACGTTAATTTGCCAAGATAACATGGACCACCTATCACATTTTTCGGAATTCCCTGCCATGCCCTGTCACCACATATCAAAAACACGTCTGGCGGCAAGGCTTTTGGGGTGCCATTGTTCCAAATTTGCTGTTCCCCTTTTGTTCCAACCCCAAGGGCTCCCAGTCCTTGCTTTGATGTGTCATTTGTGCCACAAAATGCACCTTTATATCTATAGTCATAGTAGTTTGCTTTCGGAGTGACGTTTGTCCACCCCATCCAATTAAATGATCGATAATAATTTACGCCAGTAAAGGCAGGTCCTCCAAAAAATATGCAGGTTTGAGTCCAGTTCTGGGAGACATTTCCAATTCTCATTGATCCTAACAGTTCTAATTCTTGAGGGTCCCAAGGCAGCGTAACATTCAGGCTATTAAGGAGCGTGGCACTACAATTACTAACGCTCTGAGAATTAGTGCAGTTCTGCTTACTATACTTGCTAAAGTCTTCTACCTTAAAACCAGGTACTCCTATCAAACATGTCTGAAAAGGCTCTGTAGCAGAGGCAAGCGATAGACAAAAGGCTTGTTGTCCTGTCTTATTCGCCCAGGTGACCCACATGTTTTCCCTAGGTTCAATCTTGTGGAGGGTCATTACCACCGGGATCAATATCTCCAGGGTCAGGATCTTGAACATCTTGGTTGTCAGGTGGATCATGTCGAGTCAGAGCAGGTTTTACAGCTCGACTGGGCACCCACACTGGACTGCAATCTGTGGAGACACACATATAACCTCGACCATTAAATATAACAGGAACAGGCCCCATCCAAATTCCAGAGACTGGATCTTTATACATCACTTTGAGTTGCGGGAGTATTGTTGTACTATTGAACTTAAGGTTTTGATGGTGAATCATCACTGGCGGTTCCTCTCGATCACCCACGAGACAGAGAAAGTTCAACGTAAAGAGCACACGATGTAGCCTTTGCTGAGCATCTGTCTCTACTCCCTTTTGTTTACCTAGATAGTCCTTCAATACTTGATGAGTGCGTTCCACTAATCCTTGTCCCGTAGGCGAATGTGGGATCCTGTCGTGTGATTGACCCCCCATCTTAGCAAAAACTTTCTAACCTTTTGACTAATATAAGCAGGCCCATTATCAGTTTTAATGCATTCAGGCACTCCTAATACAGCAAAGCAAGCGTTTACATACATGATGTGCCTTTTCTCCGGGCAATGCGGTTGCCCAGATCATTTTTGAAAATGTATCAATGGTCACATGTACATACTTCAAGCGACCAAACTCTGGGATATGTGTGACATCCATCTGCCATAACTCTAACGCCTTTAATCCTTTTGGGTTCACTCCTAACCCTATTCCTGGGCCGTGGCTCCCACATTTCGGGCAGGCTTGGATAATGCCTCGAGCCTCATTTTCTGTTAAATTAAATTGTCTTTTTAGCCCTTTTGCATTTTGGTGAAAATTCTCATGACTCTGCTTAGCTTGTTGAAATTTATCCACAGGAGGCACATGACACACTGGACTAACCAGGCTGTCAGCAAGTTGATTGCCCTGGCCTAGTCCAAGGTCTAGCTGATGACTATGAATATGGATGACACAACAGGCAGCTGTTCTTTGGTCAAGTATAGATCGCAACCGAATAAACAAACTCCCCAGCCTAGGATTAGCTGTCTCTCTAAGTAGAGCGTCTTCCAGGCGTGGCACTATTCCAGCCACATATAATGAGTCTGTTACTACATTCAAGGGAGTGCTTAGCCAATTGTTCAAGGCCCAAACTACTGTGGTTAGTTCCAACGTTTGAAGGGAATCTCGGGGTTGTCCCTCTATGATATGCTGACACCATTGATTTCTTTCCTGCCAAACACAGGCTGCACGCCGCAAGCGTTTGCCCGCATCTGTATACACAGTGATACCATCTGACAATGGGTCTCTCCGTACCTTGGGTCTTTCTAGCCATTGATTTCTTTTTAAAACTTGCCATAATTTCCCTTGTGGCTGTTGTGAATGCACTCTCCCACTATAGCCTAACAAGGCTTCTTGCATGGCAGCGTCATTACGCAGCCACCATTGTAAATCTAAGGCGCTAACAGGTATGCTAATATCCTCTGGTTCTTTACCACTGATTTCTATGATTCGTGATCTTCCTTTTCGTATCAATTCACCTACTGCTTCAGTTCGCGTTTGAATGCTCGTTTTTGGTTGTACACTTAAGAACACCCATTCTAAGACATTGAACACATCCTCTTTTGTTACTTTCCCTTCGCATTTGATCCCTTCGCATTTGTCAGTGGCATCACCAAAGGAGGAGAAGAGAGAGGCAAGTTCCCCCTTTTTGTTTTGCCATTGACAAATGACTGCGTATGGTGAATCTTTGCCATTACATATTATCAAAGACACTGGCAACATTAAAATGCATCGAGATGACCACGTCGATTGCAGTTTTTGTGCAATTTGTTGTAGTGCTGCTTCCTGCGTTGCCGTCAGAGTAACGCTGTTGGCTGGATGATTGCCTCTCAATAATTCTGTTAAGGGTGCAATGTCGGTATTGGAAATGCCAACACAGTTCCGCACCCATTGAATGTCTCCAAGCAGGGTTTGGACATCAGTCAGTGTGCACAATTGAGTCGCAAACTCGGTTTTTTGTGGTCGAATCTTGGAGTCTATGATAAACCATCCGAGATATTTCCAGGGAGCTGTGCGCTGTACCTTTTCGGGTGCAATAACAAGTCCTTTTCTTGATAATATGTTGGTTAATGGTCGCACAGACTCTTCAGTGAAAGGCTCCTTTTGACAACAGAGAATATCATCCATATAATGATAGATTATTGTGTTCGGCCATTGGTTCCGAAGTGGTTGCAGTGCCCATGCCACTCGGCTTCCAGTTTCCCGTACAGGCTTTCGTAGCATGAGTATTCTTTTGACACTTGTCGCACCATACGGCACCGTGACAGTTGGTTCTAACATGGCCAGACTCACCACAGCGGAAACAACTTCCACGGAAGGGCTGTCCAGGCAGCCGTCCTTGCTTCTGTTGGACAACTGCGGCTAAAGGCTGCATGACCTCTCGGACAGCTCCTTGAACTGCTGCAGCGACTGTGGTGTTTTGTTTTTGAGCTTCAGACCTTTCTACTCTTAATAACATTTCTTCAACGCCTGCTCCTTTTGGTAAACTGGCTAAAATTTTCTTGGTGGTCTTATTGGCGTTGTCGAAAGCCAATACTTTGATCATCTGTTTTTTGCCGTTGTCATCTAAATCAGGGTGATTCATGATTGCTTCCCACAGTCGGTCAACAAAGTTACTATATTTTTCTGTAGTTCCTTGCATCATGGTACCAAATGACGTGATAGTAGATCCTGGGAGGCCGAGAAGCGCCTCCAGGGCAAGTTCTGCCGATCGCTGTAAGAGGTTTGCTGGAAACGTCAACTGTACTTGCAAGTCACTAAATTTTCCGTGTCTTGCGAACATCTCTGCCGTGACTCCACGGAGGAGCATGAATGCCTTCTCCCTGGGCAGAGGGGGCCTGGCCACCGCCGAGAGAGAGCTGGCAGGGCTGGGAGGGCTGAGTGGCCACACGGTGGCGGTAGCAAAAGGCTAGCGAGGGTGGCGTCAGGCCTGTGGGAGCAGGCTGATTTAGAGCCTCTGGCAATTGCTACCTCCCAAAGTTTCACACCAGTGCCAAATTTCTGTAACACTTTGTTTTTCAATAAGGAATTTATAAGATATTGTGGAAGGCCATTAATTTTAAGTGTGGTGTCTGTTGAGCCAACCTACTTTGGTTGCAGCGATTCTAAACTGATATTTTAGCAGGAGAAAATAAATCCAGACCTCGCCACTCTTGCAGCGTTATCACCCTGTTATGGTCTGAGAAACCCACAGTGATTTACTGTCGTTTAGACAATTACTCTGTCACTCAATGACCTCTCCCTACCCGGGAGAGGGAAAAACAAGGAAGCCCAAGTGTTGGAATATGAACAGATTTAGTAGAGTAAGACTAGATAATTAACATTAATAACACTGACGAATCAGCATTGATCCTGATATCGATATAAAACACACAAAGACTATTCCCAGCCCGTTCTGTCCTCAGGAAGCCGTGCCCTTCCCGCAAGGACAGCCAGTGTGGAACCCTGCGAGCGCTGCGGCTTTGGGAGGAAGGGAAGGGCTCAGGGCTCCGGCACCGGGGCAAGGAGTTCTCTGGACCCGCCACCATCAAGGGAGAGAGAGTGAGTGCGCTCTATGCACCAAACTTTCTAATTTCTATGGAATGTGCCATTCCTGGTATGAAATAACCCTGTTGGCAGCTTGGGGCAAGTGCCCGGGTCTCGCTCCTCCTCATCCCCGCACCCGAGGAGCGCGAAAACACTTGAGACCTTGAAACCCGCACCCCAGAGCTGGCTGTAAAGTAAATATTGTCACCAGATCAGACACTAGAGTCTTCTAAAAGCACAGTTTTCCCAGGCATTAGAAGAGAAATCAGTCCTGTGTCGCTCAAGCCAGGACGCGCCCAAGCGCAGGCGCAGAACGGTAAATTCTCACGTGCCCACAACCCGGCTCTCGGCGGAGCTGTGTCCCAGAACTTAGTGACAGAAAGATTCTCATTTGTGGGGTGACATCTTGGCCCCGTTAACGTCAGCGGCAGAAATCACACTGCCTTCAGCAGGGGTTTCACCGTTACAACACATTTCTTTGAGGGTGTGGCAGCTCTTATTACTCTAAACGCCGTAAGGCCTCGTCCTTCCTACAGCCCCAGACCGCACACCATTTTAAGGATAAAAGACTGCCTTTCCTAGCATAAAAAGCATCACCCCTTAGTTCCTTTTAACGTGTTTTTTTCTACTGCTGGCAGCCAGCATGTATCCATACTCACCTGAGGAGGTATAAATGACAGGCAGGAGAAGACAGAGGACAGCAGAGGGATGCTGGAGCACCGCTGGGCCGTGGCAGACCCGCCTCACCTGCAGGTTCCCACTGCCCCTCAAATCACAGTCAGCTTTGCAGGTGCAGCCGCCTCGGCCAAAGCGCACTGTTCTTTCTTCTGCAGCGTAACACAAGCTTAAATTCTTGCAGTGTTGTCTCAGCGCCTGCCTGTAATCTGTGGTTGGGCTTTTGGTTTGTCACTTGTACACCTGAAGAGCCCGTTCTCATCAGGGTTTCATTAGATGGAATCGAGGGGTGCTGTACCTCACATTTCTGAGGAATGGGAGTTGTAGCTACTTGGAGAGAGACAAAGAACTTACCCAGATGCACCTTTGCACACGCATGGAAATACTTAGCTACTGTTTGTCAGAGGCGCATTCTATAGACTTGACATAGATAAAGGGATCACGGGTTTAATTGACAGGGCTTTAAACTAGTTGGGAGGGGGGTGATAGGTTTGGGAGTAACACACCACGGTTGGAGTGACAGGGTGCTAGTAAGGGCCTTCAGCCTGGCTCCCTGAGCCAAGCTGGATACCCTTCACTACAATCAAAGTCTTATGGTGATGAGCCAGCAGCTCCCAGGCTAGATGCGGTACACAGAGAAACACCTGATGGACACTCCAGGGGGTACTCCCTTAAGAAGGCAATGCAGCCAACAGCCCAGCCCAGCCGAAGTGCCTCTACACCAATGCACGCAGCATGGGCAGCAAACAGGATGAGTTGGAAGCTACTGTGCTGCTGGAAAGATAGGATATAGTGGCCATCACTGAAACCTGGTGGGATGAATCCCATGACTGGAGTGTGGCTATTGAGGGCTATAGGTTGTTCAGAAGAGACAGGCGAGGAAGGAGGGGTGGAGGTGTTGCCCTTTATATCAAGGAATGGATAGAGAGTGAGGAGATGTCCCTAAATTCTTCCCTGGTGTCAGATGAGAGAGTTGAGAGCCCGTGGGTGAGAATTAAGGGGCAGGCCAATATGAGGGATGCGGCGATTGAGAGACGGGACACAGCTTGATGCAAGCAGAATGTCAATTTATTGTATACAATTATTTCTTTATATATGCTTACATTGACTGTGTGTTTTAAACAGATTGGTTCTTTTGCACATATGCTGCTCATGCGGCTGCATCAGATTGGTCAGTGATATACTGTCACGCTAGCAAACATATCTTATCTTGAGGAGATAGTCCTTAAGGCCTTCTTTGGCAGGGCGCCAGGGTGTCTGGAACTTGCTTATCTCAGTGTTGTAACATTTGTCAAGTTTCTGTTTTCAGGCCCTTGTTTAGTCTTTTTATGGTCATGACTTCCTTCAGTTTCCCATGGTTTATGGCCTACAAGTTCCAGCACATCCCCGCTAATTAATTGAGCAGTACTTGGGGTCCTGCTCTTCAGGCCTCGTCCCACAGAGGGACACTATTGTGGGTGTTTATTACAGACCACCTGACCAGGATAGAGAAGTTGATGAGGCCTTTACAACCAGCTCCAAGTAGCCTCACAATCGCGGGCCTTATTTCTTGTGGGGGACTTCAATCACCCAGATATCTGCTGGAAAGGCTACACAGCCAGGAACATACAATCTAAGAGGTTCCTCCAAAATATTGATGATAACTTCTTAACCCAACTGGTGGAAGAGCCTACAAGGGGAGAGGCATTACTGGACCTAGTACTGACGAACAAAGAGGGACTGGTGGATGACATCAAGGTTGAGGGCAACCTAGGCTGCAGTGACCATGATAAGAGTTCAGGATCGTGGCTAACATACAAAACCCAATAAGCAAGACTGAAACCTTGGATTTCAGGAGGGCTAACTTTGTCCTTTTCAGGAAACTGCTAGGTGAAGTTCCATGGGTTAGGGCTCTGGAAGGCAAGGGGGCTCAAGAAAGCTGGGAAATATTCAAGCATTGCCTTCTCCAGGCTCAGGAACAGTGCATTCATAAAGAGCAAGAAATCGAGCAAGGGAAGCAGGAGACCTGAGTGGTTGAGCAGGGACCTTCTGAAAAAAAATTAAGTGGAAGAAGGAGTTTTACACCAAGTGGGAGAAGGGACTGACCACCTGGAAGGCTTACAGAGATGCTGTTAGACTATGTAGGGAAGAAACAAGGAAAGCCAAGGCCTCCTTGGAAGTAAAATTGGCAAGAGATGTCAAACTTAACAAGAAGGGGTTCTTCAATTACATTGGAGGCAAAAAGAAAACTAAAGAAAATGTGGGCCTGCTGATGAATGAGTCGGGTGCCTTGGTAACAGAGGATGCTGGGAAGGCTGAGTTGCTGAATGCCTTCTTTGCCTCAGTCTTTACTGCTCGGGCCAACCCCCAAGAGCCATGGACTTTGGATGAATCAGAGAAAGTTTGGACTAAGGAAGATCTTCCCTTGGTGGAGGAGGACCAAGTTAGAGATCAGTTAAGAATGCTGGACATCCACAAGTCCATGGGTCCAGATGGGATACACCCGAGAGTGCTGAGGGAGCTGGCAGAAGTCATTGCAAGACCACTCTCCATCATCTTTGAGAGGTCCTGGAGAACAGGCGAGGTGCCCAAGGACTGGAGAAAGGCCAATGTCATCCCAGTCTTCAGAAAGGGCAAGAAGGAGGACCCGGGAAGTTACAGACTGGTCAGCCTCACCTCCATCCCTGGAAAGGTGATGGAACACCTCATCCTGGGCGTCATCTCAGAGCATATGGAGGGAAAGCAAGCCATCAGAAATAGTCAACATGGCTTTATCAAGGGAAGGTCATGTCAGGCTAACCTGATAGCCTTCTATGATGTCATGACTGGTTGGATAGATGAGAGGAGGGCGGTCGATATTGTCTACCTTGACTTCAGCGAGGCTTTTGACACCGTCTCCCACAGCATTCTCATAGGCAAGCTTAGGAAGTGTGGGTTAGATGAATGGATAGTTAAGTGGTTTGAAAACTGGCTAACAGACAGAACCCAGAGGGTTGTGATTAGGGGCACAGAGTCCAGCTGGAAGTCTGTAACGAGTGGTGTTCCCCAGGGGTCAGTACTGGGTCCAATCCTCTTCAATATGTTCATCAATGACCTGGTTGAAGGGATGGAGGGTACCCTCAGCAAGTTTGGTGACGACACAAAACTGGCAGGGGTGTCTGACACCCCAGAAGGCTGTGCTGCCATCCAGCGAGACCTGGACAGACTGGAGAGCTGGGCCAAGAGAAACCTAATGAAATTTAACAAGAGCAAGTGTAGGGTGCTGCACCTGGGGAGAAATAACCCCCTGCACCAGTACAGGTTGGGGACTGACCTGCTGGAGAGCAGCTCTGAGGAAAAAGACCTGGGAGTTCTTGTGGATAACAGGATGATCATGAGCCAGCAATGTGCCCTTGTGGCCAAGAAGGCCAATGGCATCCTGGGGTGCATCAAGAAGAGCGTGGCCAGCAGGTCGAGGGAGGTCATCCTGCCCCTCTACTCTTCCCTGGTGAGGCCCCATCTGGAATACCGTGTCCAGTTCTGGGCCCCTCAGTTCAAGAAGGACAGGGAACTGCTGGAGAGGGTACAGCAAAGGGCCACAAAGGTGATTAAGAGCCTAGAGCATCTCTCTTACGAAGAGAGGCTGAGGAACTTGGGTCTTTTTAGTCTAGAGAAGAGAAGGCTGAGGGGGGACCTGATCAATGCTTATAAATACTTAAAGGGAGGGAGTCAGGAGGAGGGGGCTGGTCTTTTCTCAATGGTGCCCAGTGACAGGACAAGAGGAAATGGGCACAAACTTGAATATAAGAAGTTCCACCTGAACACGCGGAGAAACAGCTTTACTGTGAGAGTGGTGGAGCACTGGAACAGGCTGCCCAGAGGGGCGGTGGAATCTCCTTCTCTGGAGACATTCAAAAACCGCCTGGACAAGATCCTGTGCAACCTGCTCTAGGTAGACCCACTCTGGTGGAGGGGTTGGACTTGATGATCTCCAGAGGTCCCTTTCAACCCCATATGATTCTATGATTCTATGACATAATGCACAATACTAAGATTGCAGCATTTCATAAAATCTGCAAGTATGTAGTTCAAAATATTTCCAGGAGATACATTTAAAACTGCCAGGAACAGGAAGGCTCGGTCTCAATATTTTAGTTGGCAGTATTTTTTTGTAATTGTGACCTTTTAAAGCAATGTATAAATTCAAGATGAACCGATGTCATAAAGTTGGGCAAGTAAGGAACTGACTTCTATAAACTCCCTGACTGGATTCCGAGCATCTGAGTCTTGCTGTGAAATGTGTAAAAAGTACCTAAAGCCCATATTTATGTTGGATACCAGAGAGTCAGTGATCGAGCTTTTCAGTGATTGCTATCACTTTCTTTTTAGCTGCTCTTTATTATATATCCTCCACTGAGTACTTATTTTCCCCAGGTAGCTGGAATTCCAAGATTTTTGGTCATCAGTCAAATCCTGCAGAACGATAGAAAGAAAAAGGACTCTGAGGCAGCTGATATAGATCTGATGGCCTGCAGTTCTCACATAAACAATATTTCTTTAAACAGATAAACTGACTTCAGCAAGAGAAGTGGAAGTTCAGAACTGCTGCTGTGGTCTGGCAGTGGGATCTCTCCGTGTGAGATGGTGGCGAGCGGAGCCTCACTCATAACGTCTTTGGAGTGAAAGGATATGAGAGAATTGCCAGTAAAGGTACAACACTGAGCTGATCTCCGTAATGGTGGAGCGGGAATTCATTTAATATGGCTCACATTTTGAAAAGTGCACTTTGTGAATACCCTTTAGAGGTTTGAATAATTTCCGCCCACCGTGATAAAATAACTGTCCTGGGTCTGGCGGGGATAGGGTTAATTCTCCCCAGGACCTAGCAGGGACACAGGTATTCCATCCCATGTGAGCCATGCCCAGGGGGTAACAGGAGCTAGCCGGGGAAGGGGAGGGGCAGGAAGTCGGGGGGGGGGGGGGGGGGGGGAGGAGGAAGTCATCCCCCAGGGGAGCGGAGCGGTCGGGGGGGGGGGGGGGGGGGTCCCGGGTGCGGTCGGCAAGCGGTGGTATCGTACTCGTGGTTGTATATTCCCCTGTCGGTGTTATTATTGTTGTTGTTTCTTGCTCCCCTTGCTGTACTGTTAAATTGCCTTTGTCTCAACCCACGAGTTTTTGCCTTCTTCTTCCGATTCTCCCCTCCCGGCCGTGCTGGCGGGGGGAGGGCCCGATCTGAGCGAGCGGCTGCCACGTGGTCCTTTGTTGCCGTCTGAGGCTAAACCACGACAATAACCTTTCCTTGTTGTTGGGTTTTTTTTTTTTTTGTAACCGTGAATGGAGGAATTAGTTCATGTATATCCATTTATCTGATTACCGTAAATGCGAGCCAAATAGCATTTGCTACAAATCCCTGATATAAATCTTTTTGGCAATTATATCAATTAGTCGTATTATTCTAACTTTCTCGTCTTCTCTTGTTTTGTGTCTGCTGCCCCTGTAGGGTCACGTTCAATGAGCTGTGGCCTAGGATAATTTTGCTTCTTTGTTTAACTATCCCACTGCACAGTAATCGCTTTCAAAATTTTGATGCAAAAAGTTAAAGGGTTTTAAGAATTCGTTCCTGCCTAACACAAGTTTTTTGAATTAAAACTGGCAAGGGATGTCAAAGTCAAGAAGGAGGGTTTTGTCAAGTATATCGGAGGCAAAGGGAAAACAAGAGAAAATGTGGGCCTGCTGTTGAACGAGACGGGTGCCCTGTTGCCGGAGGATGCAGAGGAGGAGGAGCTGCTGAGTGCCTTCTTTGCTTTCAGGCTTTACTGCTCAGGCCAGCCCTCTGGTTGGGGAAGGCCAAGAAAGAGAACAGTAAAGTACAGCCATGGGTCCTGATGGGATGCACCAACGAGTGCTGAGGGAGCTGGCAGAAGACATTGCTGGGCCGCTTTCCATCATCTTTGAAAGGTCCTGGAGAACAGGTGAGGTGCCCCAGGACTGGAGGAAAGCCTATGTTATCCCAGTCTTCAAAAAGAGCAAGAAGGAGGAGCCGGGAAACTACAGGCTGGTCAGCCTCACCTCCACCCCTGGAAAGATGATGGAACGGCTCCTTCTGGATGTCACCTCAAAGCATCTGGAGGAAAAGTTATCAGAAGTAGTCAACGTGGATTCACCAAGGGGAAATCGTGTCTGACTAACCTGATAGCCTTCTAGGATGGCATGACTGGATGGGTAGATGAGGGGAGGGCGGTGGATGTTGTCTACCTGGACTTCAGCGAGGCTTTTGACACATTCTCCCACAGCATCCTCCTAGGTAAGCTTAGGAAGTGTGGGTTAGACGAGCGGACAGTGAGGTGGATTGAAAGCTGGCTGAAAGACAGAGCTCAGAGGGTAGTGATCAGCGGCACAGGATCTTGTTGGAGGTCAGTAACAAGTGGTGTTTCCCAGGTGTCAGTATTGGGTCCGGTCCTCTTCAATATGTTCATCGATGACCTGGATGAAGGGATGGAGGGTACCCTCAGGAAGTTTGGTGACGACACAAAACTAGGAGGGGTGGCTGACACACCAGAAGGCTGTGTCACCTGTATGGTCACCAGCAGCCTGGAGATGCTGGAGAGTAACCTGGGCAGAGAGGAACCTGATGAACTTCAACAAGGACAAGTGTAGGGTGCTGCACCTGGGGAGGAATAACCCCCTGCCCCAGTACAGGTTGGGGGCTGACCTGCTGGAGAGCAGCTCTGAGGAGAAAGTCCTGGGAGTCCTGGTGGACCACAGGATGACCATGAGCTAGCAATGTGCCCTCGTGGCTGAGAACGCCAATGGCATCCTGGGGGGCATCAGGTCGAGGTCGACCAGCAGGTCGAGGGAGTTCATCTTGCCCCTCTACTCTACCCTGGTGAGGCCCCATCTGGAGCGCTGTGTCCGGTTCAAGAAGAACAGGGTACTGCTGGAGAGGGTGCAGCAGAGGACCACAAAGATGATTAGAGTCCTAGAACATCCCTCTTATGAGAAGGGGCTGAGGGACTTGGGTCATTTTAGTCTGGAGAAGAGAAGGCTTAGGGGGGGATCTGATCACCGCTAATAAATACTTAATGGGTCGGTTTCAAGAGGATGGGGCCGGACCTTTTTCAGTGGTGCCCCGTGACAGGACAAGAGGTAACGGGCACAAACTTCAACATAAGAAGCTCCATCTAAACATGAGGAGGAACTTGAGGGTGGCAGAGCCCTGGAAGAGGCTGCCCTGGGGGGTGGTGGAGTCTCTGTCTCTGGAGACATTCAAAACCTGCCCAACCTGCTCTGGGTGGACCTGCTTTGGCAGGGGGTTGGACCAGATGATCTCCAGGGGTGCCTTCCAACCCCATGTCATTCTGTGATTCTCTGATGCAGTCTACAGGTCCAGGTGTTTCTTCCCTTTTTGCTGGAACCTCTGGACTTTCATGCCTAAACTGCCTAATTAGGATGTGTTTTATTAGCTCCATTTGATTGCAGTTTTACTAGCTATAGACAAGCTTATTTGGAGGCAATAAAGAGTTTGGGGGAAAGGGGTATTTAAAAGAGCCTCGAGGTATTAAATGCTGAGGCACGAAGATGAGAGAGTTTTTTGCATTAAATCAGAACTTCAGAGACCTTCTTTAATTCAGGAACTTGAGTACTTTGTTATTTAGCTGTTTGACTTTTTGCAACTCGAGCTTTCTTTTAATTCCAGGTGCGGAAGGGAAGTTTTTCTTTAGATCTAGACGTAGATGAAGTCTACACTTTAACCACACTCAAGATAGGGCGGAAACGTGGCTGCGCAGAGCCTCTACCACCTCAGCCCTTTCCTTCAAATTACAGAGATGTTTTCAATATTTGTAAGTCAGAATTCTCTTATCCAAAAACTTATTTCACACACAGATATAGTCTTAATGTAGAAAGGCAATAAAAATTATGTTATTTGAGTCCTCTAATGGAAGTGACACAAAGTAATCTGTATTATTTTTGTTTATTTATACCTGCTTCTCCAGCAACTTACACCTACGTGCTTCACTTGCAATGAGTTGTATTTAATTCTGTGTCTTAACTGGGTGGTCACTAACAGTTTTAAAGTTCTTGATGCAAGTGATGCAGCTCATAAATACAGTGAAGTAGCTTAAGGAAGGAAGATAGGAAAGGAAGTATTTTAACTTTGTTCATATGTTTGCAAAGACTGGGGTCTGCTTAAAAACTAAAATCACCTTGCAACTCCCCAAACTTCATCTTTGGAGACTGTGCTTTGATAGAGTAAGTGAAAATTCTGCAGAATATTTTCAGACAAAATTTCTGAGGAGTACACAGAAGAAAAATAATAGTTTTGGTGTTGGTACATGTTTTCTTTTCTGAACAGGTGGTCCTCCTTTCAGTGAAGCCCCAAATTTTGCTGATCAGACAGGTGTATTTGAGTGCTTTGTAAATGCTTCCGACCCAGGAGATCATGTGTTCACACGCCGCCAGGTGGTGGTTCAGCGACCCATCACTTGGGCTTCTGATGCAGACCAGACTCATGGGAAATTCTAAGTGGTATGTAAATACTATTTTCTAGCGACATCTGGGGAAATGTCCTCCTTATGATCAGTTAATCTGTTTCAAGCCTCATTTCTCTTAGACAGAGGGCTTTTGCATTCAGACTCTCTGTAGACATGTAGAAATGATGACTTGAAGGGACTTCCAAAAGCTGTTGAGCCCTGCTCGGGGCTCTTGCCAACTCTAAGAGATCAACTGTGTTTTTTGTCTAAAGGAGTCTTGAAACCATCCAAGGATGGAGAGTCCACCACGTCTCTTGGTAGCCAGACCCACCGCTGCACTGTCTTAGAATTTTTCTCCCTAATGTCCCGCTGGACGTGTTTGTTCAAGCTGGTTTTTCAGAATAACAGATCTCGCTGGGCAGACTAGAAAGACCAAAATCCTAATTCAAAGTGTGCACTGAGTTTTGGTGCCTTTTAGATGGAACAAAAAAAAAAAAAATCTATTCAGTTTAAATTGCCTAATTATAGAATCATAGAATCATCTGGGCCGGAAGGGACCTTCAGAGGTCATCTAGTCCGACCCTTGAAGGTCCCTTCCGGCCCAGATGATTATGAGTTGTCTTGCTTGATTGTTAGTGATTTTGATCAATCTCGAATCAATGAAATAGTCTGGGAGTTAATTCAGTTATATTTGTTGCAGACTGCCATTGTGTGGGTTTGATTCAACTGCTACTTAAGAGAGTTTTATTTTGGGGTAAATGTAACTGAGATTTACTGGTTTGGTAAGAGTATAGTTATGATTGCAATTCCTTCTAGGAACTGTAATGATGGTAATTTGGAATCAAGCAGCATATTTAGCATAGCGTTTATTTAAAATTAAAAAGCATTTGGGAAAGAACCTGTTCACTAATTGATTTAGTAATAGTAAGTAATCATCAAATTTATGCTTAAATCGTTTTCTTCTATTTTCAAGTCTAACTTAAATTCTTTGATATGTTCTTTAAAATAGCCATTTGGCCAGGTTTTTTTCAATTTAATTGCATCATTGATCCCCCAAACGCTTTTACAGAACGTGCTTCTAATTTCTGGCCTGGACAAGTGTTGGAATCACTTTGCTCTGAAGCCTGGAAGACCATTGGCATCTTGTAGCTGGGGGCTGTTCTTCAGTTACCCGATGTTTTCTCCTGCAGTCATCTGTTAAGCAAAGTCTCGTATTCCCCCTAAAATCAACTTTTCCTCGTTGAGTAGATCATAATCAGTGATTCCTATAACAGCTACACAGGATGTGTTGTTAAGTTACTGTACTGAGATTCCTAAAACCTTCCTATTATTTCATTTTCTTCCATTTCTTTCTGAATTTTCATCTTGTTTTCGGAACCAAGCTTGTTTCCTGACTATTCAGTTGATTATTTAAGTTCTACTGACCTGTAGCTTTTCATAATGGTAGTCTTCAATTTCGGGCCCTCTGACTTGTTTGCTTCATCCTCAGTTTAAAGCTCATCTCGCCCTAGGTAGATGTTTTCAACCATTAGTGCATGCTATTGAAATACTGAAGCAATCTTGCACTCTGTGCTTCTCTGTGGCATGATACTTGACTTCAGTCATCAATGGCAATTTATTATGATTAAATTTCAGAATTATTTAGTTCATTTTAGTTTGAATTTTAGTCTTGTGCTTGTGAATTTTAGTCTTGTGCTTTGTTTCGACTCCTGAATTTGTTAGTGTTTTGCCCTGATGCTTTGGTTGAAGCTAGCTGTATCCTGAATATATTCCTATTCGACTCATTCTACATTGCTTGCAATCGCTTTATAATGGCTTCAGCAAGATGTGGGGATCTCTTGTTTAGTCCGTAAGAAGGCAAAAAAGAAATCTTGTTTGTGTAATGAATATGTATCCAAGAATGTGGTACTTCTAATAGCATTGCATTTGAATGAAATCTGGGGTTGTTCTTACTATTTTGTAAGAGGTGGGGAGAAAAGTTGCTAAAATAGATATGATGTAGTTATCAGCTGAGCTGATGTCAGAGAGAGTCTTTTCACATTCTGTAAATAGTTATAGATAATTTGAAACTTTTGAAATATGCGACCTTGTGGCTGTATCCATGTTGCAAGTCCACACAGGGGATGTAGATTTCCAATTTTAGTGTAGATTAATAGAGGTAAAAAATGCCTTTAATTTTTACTGTTAAGAGGCTTGTAGTGGAGCCCTGGGGCGGGGGAAGTTTCTAGGTGATGTTTGATTGTTCTGGTATTCCTTCACTCTATTCTCCTTTGCAGCTGTCATTAGATGTATAACGTGGTGCTTTACTGTTGAGCTGAAGTGCCACCTCAGGAAAATCAAATAATTTCAACGTATTTGAACATTTTGCTTAAAAAAGTTTGGTTTGGCTTTTGGGCAAGAGGTCTGGATTACTTAAGACTTGTCCTGTATGAAAAACGCTAGAGAAATGAAGATCAAATGGTAGCAGATGTGGTGCTGTAACCTTGAACCTTGGGTTTGATTTAGTTGTCTAAAAGCAACTTTTCACGTGGCAGACACCCGCAAGTTTTTCTGTGCAGATGCAAACCTTCTGTGTGCTTTTGTTTTGGTTGTGTTTGTTTTTTAAATAATTAATTGAAAATTGCTGAAAATACATTTCATTTTGCTGTTGGTTTCTGAGGAGATTTGCTCCTCCTAAGAAAATCTATGGATTCACAGGTGGGAAACAATGAGTCTAGACAAGTCCCACGCGTCTTACACCTGCAGGTCACCATTAGGATTGCTAAATCTTTCCTCAAAAAGTTGACTGGACTAAATAGGGAATACTCTTCTACCTACTGCCTGCTCAAAATGATCGATTCATTGCTTTTTAAAGCGCGAAGCTTCTTATGTAGCGTAAACATGACAGTCACTTGTGACCTCTACGTAGAAAACCAACGTGATGGGGGCATGTTTATTGCAGGAGGAGTTGACGATGGCGGGATGTACGTTCGACGTACCAAAGGAGTTTTCTTCTGGGTTTTTGCAGGTGACACCCCTGGAGTCACCAGTGACCTGGGTAAGCAGCTCTTTGCTAAAGTGGATGCTGACAAATGGATATGTCATTTTGCTAGCCCTGATAAAAATGACTAATATTCAGATTTTGTCATTCAGTTGTCGTTGCTATGAATTTAACCCATCGTGCTCTAACGATGACCACATTTTGTACGTGAAGAGAGCATCGGAAGGCTACTGGCTGGTCTATTAGAGAAAATTAGTAATTACAGAAAACTGTGATCCGTATTATGACACTACACCTAAAAAAAGAAATTCTGCTTGCGATGCAGTGGCCTGTTTTGCAGAGCAGTGCAAGTCAATGTAGGTGATGATGATGAGTGGCCGACTGTTTCCACAAGTTACGCATTTTGCTGTTAGTCTGGCTCAGAGGAGCGAGAGCGTATTCTGCTTGTGGTGCTCGCATTCCCATGTGATCACCTGTAGAGCACTTGACAGGCACATGAAAGAGTGTATGTCATACTACTTCATCAATAGCTAGAAGTTCTTTTTAACGTGCTTTGAAATAGTGACAGGTGGTGTTGTTTAAATGCACTTCCTATCCCTTCATGATCATAAAATTTCCAATAGTTCCTGATGAATCAAATGCAACTTCTAGATCTGCAGTATATGTAATATGAAGACAGCCTGTAATGACCCGTTTCTCACTGTACTGGACCTTCAAAATAGTCTTGTTTTGATTTGGTAGCCGTAGTTTATGCTTTCTCCTCATTTTGGTTTTTTGTAGGTTTGTTTTTTGTTGTGGGGTTTTTTTTCCCATTCTTTTTTGATCACGGATGGGTATCACAAAGGCGGCTTTACATGAGCTTCTCTTAACATACTGTTCCTCCCTAAGGAAACTTCACAATTTCTAACTCCATACAACTGAATTTTCAGCTGTATGTAAAAATATACTTATGTTTAGGATTGACTCCCGTATTTCCTTTTAATAAGACATAACAAGATTACCCAAACAGTTTCTCAGGCTGACAAAAATAGCATTTCCTAGAAGAAATGAGAGGATTTTGATTAACCACCTCATTGTTTCAGACTTGTGCCATGATATAATCATTTTTGTCATCTTTATAGTTCTCTAGAAGGGAGCCCAAATGTAAAATTAACTTGCAGCTGAGACTCTCTGCTGAATAATTATTCTGAATAAAGATTCTACTTGTAGCGCTTAGCTTTTTTTCAGGTCTTTCACCCAGGTGCCAGTCACAGCAGTTTTTGCTTAGCCTAAAGTTTGACTATAACTAAGCAGCATGAGTGGCAACTCAAGCCCTCCGATTTAAAAAAGTTCCAATACATAAACAAGGAGGTCTATAGAACAAGCAGAGCAATAATTACTGTGACACCTCATGAACCCATACTGTCAATAGAGGGGAATCCTTATCTCACACCAGATTGCCAAGAGCATTGGAGATTTCAGTGGAAAAATAGGCCTGGCAGAACAGGGGAATGCACTGAGAGTGTTGAGTCCAGGTCTGTGTGTTAAGCCTTCCGTGCTGCAGTTGCAAGTGGTAAAACGCCAGTCCTGAGCACTTCTGAAAAATAGGTATTGCTTTCCTTTTGCTGGCTTTGCATATATCTATTGGTTTCAGCAAAAGGGCGAAGCAACACTTTGCTAACCTTAAGCACGTTTTGCAGCTGGAGAAGATACATTGAAAGGCCGTCCTGGGTGTCCGGGATAACGCGTGGCACATGCTTACTCTGAACATTCAGGTAAGGGCACGGGCAAAAAGCTAGACAACCAGTTATGAAACTTCCAGCCCTAAATGTTTTAGGCGAAACTGTGCTCTACTATTGATTGTCTACTTGCATGAGTTTGCCCTATCGAAAACATAAATAACATCTCTGTTATTTTTAAACCAAGATTAAAATGCGGTACCAAGTTGTGTTGCCTGTATTTTTAAAGAGATCTTAAGAAACTGGAAAGAGTATGGAAAATAAATGGAAAGATGAATTGAAAGCTGGAGATAGGAGGGCTAGAGAGGCAAATGTTTTTAACCTCATGAAAAGATCATGACTCGACTTCCCGTTCTGAAGACTGTCAGTAAACTACTAAACTGGCCTGTTTTACAAATGTGACTCCCACCAGTTCCATTGGTATGCTAGAGCTTTGTATGTGGAGGTAGTTAAGGGCTGGAGAACTCAGATGAGCTGCCATCTACGTTTGTCTACGGAGTGTTCTTTCAAGGCTGGGGCCCACGTCCACTAATCGGGCAATTCTTTTGTTTTCTTTCCTCCCCTCCAAGGTTGAGATATACGTCCCTGGCATGATTAATCCTTCTATTTTCCCCCTTTTCAGTCCCCCCTTTGTTCATTTGTAAATTCTTTTACAATTGCCTAGAGTACACTTTCCCTCCCCATCTGATTTCTAAAGTACTTCCCTGACTCCACTCGTTCACAGAGCTGATGCTTCTTCCATTGAATGTATTCATCTTTGGCCCCCTTGGTACAACACATAAAACATCTAGCTAATACACACACTAAAATTCCTAACAAGTATTGCTACTAAAAGGATAAACAGTTGTTTAAGCCAAGCCAGATTAGGTAACCATGAGGTTAACTTTTCCCAAAAGTCTGAAAACCCAAACGTAGTATCATCTTGTGCAGTCTGATGCAAAATCTGAGTTTTAGCTATGAGATTTTCTAAGTCTTTCTCTATCCTTCCACTTTGGTTTGCATACGAGCAACAGCTCTGATTAATCACTGCGCATAAGCCTCCCTCTTTCCAAGTTAATAAATCTAATGCCATTCTATTTTGTCCAGCCACATTTGCTAATGACTGGACTTCTTGTTGAAGTGCCTCTATGGCATCGATTGTAGATTTCTCAAGCGCTTCTGTGGTAGCTGATAGGTTTATGATTGCTTTCTCCAGTTCACTAACGCTCAGGGATGGTATAAGCCACCTTATAAAGCTATGGTATCTTGTTCCCCTTGTCACTAGAGGGTTTTCTACCTCTCGAATTCTCCTCCAAGGTGTTCTCAACATACTTGAGGGGATTTCAGACTGATTAAACACTGTATCTTGGCTAGTTAGATAGCTCCTGCAGGGAGCTGTTTTCTGCTATACCCATCTCCACACAGCCACCAGTACCCTTTAGGCAACTTACAAGGTCCAATAGTTGCTGTCAGATTCACACCTAGAAACTTTCCTGCCTGATACTATCCATACTCCCAAGAGTATTCTTCTCCTTGGGAAATACCGCTGCTTTTATATGCAACTAATTGGGTCTTACTACAAAAGTCAACGTACGTGACATTTATCCCTGTTAAATCCCAATTTCCTACATTAACAGTTGTCTTATTGATCCAGAAGTTGCTCCATCCCCATGCTACCGTCATATTTCCCGGCCCTCTGCGTCTATATTCCCCGTGTTCCCAGGTACAATTGTTATTGCTAATTAATGCAACGAGCTCTTCCTTTAACACTTGTAAATCAAATCTGGGTCCTAAGGGGTAGATATTATCATTGTACTCACAATACCCGTCCAACTCATCTTCCCCTCTTGCCCAAAATTTGGGCCAGGTTCCGTTGGCACAGTTCCAATTGCTTGCTGCCACCCCATATAGAGGCAATTTCATTTCTCCTTTGGGTAGGGTAGTACATACCCAACAATCTGACAGATTAGTAGCCCTTACCAATGTTTCTAGATTTCGTGAATATGTATTCACATCCCGTGTCCCTCCCCCTGAAATACAAAGTCCCGGCATGGTAACGATTATCAATGTCATTAATGTCCATCTCTTCGTTGGAGGCAACGTTTCAAGGGTCTGGCCTGCATTGATGTCCATTGGGGTTCTGGAGCTCTCTTGACTCAAGTCCAATGGATCCAAGCGGCTTGTTCCTTAATCTTTATGGCTGTGTGAGAGGTCAGCAGTACCTGGAAGGGACCTTCCCACTTTGGCTTCAGTGGTGAATCTGTAAAAGACTTGACATATACATAATCCCCAGGTTCAATATTGTGTACTGGTCCATCCAGCCCACAAGCTCTTGTTCCCAGAACCAGCTTTTCTACCCCTCGGAGCTGTTTCTGTAAATTTATTACATAATCTGTCAATATTTCATTCCCCAACTCTGTGGATGTCCCGTCTTGTACACTATATGATCTCCCATAGAGTATTTCAAAGGGGCTCAAACCTTCTTTAGTTCTGGGTTTTGTTCTTATCCTGAGAAGGGCTAACGGTAATGACTGAGGCCAGGCCAAGTTAGCTTCCTGGCCTAGCTTCACAATGTGCATTTTAATTAGGTGATTCATCTTTTCTACCTGACCACTTGATCGTGGGTTGTATGGGGTGTGAAGTTGCCAATCTATACCCAGTAATCTGCTTACTTTTGAAACAACCTTTGCAGTGAAATGAGATCCTCAGTCCGAGGAAATCACTGTGGGAACCCCAAATCTTGGTATAATCTCTTGCAACAACACTTTAGCCACTTCTTTTGTTTTATTGGTTCGGCAGGGAAACGCCTCTGGCCATCCTAAAAAGGTATCTGTTAATACCAATAGGTATCGAAACCCCCCTTTTCTTGGAAGTTCTGAAAAATCAATTTGCCATTGTTGTCCCGGATAGTTTCCCTTTCCTATTTGGCCAAACTGGACTTTGGGACCTGTCTTAGGGTTGTTCTGTAAACATACCTCACGCTGCTGAGTGACTTGTTTGACAGTGGCGTATAGATTCCGAGCCCATCTTAGCCTACTCAGGTATCCATAAAGTGCCTCTGTTCCCCAATGGGATTTCTTATGTTCTGCCATGACTACAGCCCATAATAACGAGAAAGGCACTATTATTTTTCCCTGTGGGGTTCTGGCCCATTTCCCTTCAATTTTCCCATTTAAGTCTTTGATCAATTTGTGATCGTCCCTAGAATATCTAGGTTCGTCGTCAATTTGTATCTTACCATCTGGGACCAAGGATTGTACCTCTGCATTACCCATCTCTGCTGCTCTTTTGGCTTCTCGGTCCGCCAGTGCGTTGCCCAGTTCCGGAGCGGTGTTCCCTTTTTGGTGAGCTTTGCAGTGCATGATAGCCACTTTGGTAGGCAGTAATACTGCATCTAAGAGCTCGAGAATTTCTTCAGCATGTTTTATGTGCTTCCCTTGTGTAGATAAGAGTCCTCTTTCTCTCCAGACCGCCCCGTGAGCATGCACCACCCCAGAAGCATATTTAGAGTCTGTCCAGATATTTATCCGTTTTCCTTTGGCTAGTTCCAGCGCTCGGATTAGTGCTATTATCTCAGCCTTTTGGGCTGATGTATTTGGGGCCAGGGCTTTGGACTCTGTTACCTTCTCTGTGGTGGTTACCACATAGCCAGCTTTGAGTATCCCCTGTTGAACGAAGCTGCTCCCGTCGGTGAACCAGGAATCCTCTGCATCTTCCAATGGTTCCTCTTTCAGGTCTGGTCGACTGGAGTACACAGCCTCGATTGTTTCCAAGCAGTCATGGGTCACTGATTCTCCTTCGGTTCCGCCGAGGAAAGAGGCTGGATTGACAATATTAGTTACTGTTATTTCTACATCATCTTGCTCTATCAGGATAGCCTGGTACTTAAGAAACCTCTGAGGTTAAAGCCAATGCCCCCCTTTTACTTCCAGTACTGCTGAGACGGTATGTGAAACCATAACTGTGATTTTCTGGCCTAGGGTGAACTTATGGGCCTCTTGGATATTTATTACCACTGCTGCCACTGCTCAGAGACAGCTAGGCTACCCTTTACTTACTCCGTCGAGCTGTTTAGAGAAGTAGGCCACCGCCCTTCGACAGGGTCCCAGATTCTGAGCTAGGACTCCTAAGGCCATTCCTTGCTTTTCACAGGAAAACCACCAGAAAGGTTTAGTAGTATCGGGTAATCCCAGGGCAGGTGCTTCCATTAACCTCTTTTTTAACTGATAGAAGGCTCTGTCTGCTTCCTTATTCCACACAATATTCTTTGAGTTAGATTTTAATAACTCATATAGCAGCTTTACCAAGAGTCCGTAGTTATATATCCAGAGACGACACCATCCTGTCATTCCTAGAAAGGTCCGAAGTTCCTTAGGCGTCTGTGGTCGAGGTGTCTGGCAAATGGCCTCTTTCCTCTCCTTCCCTAGTGTCCGTTGGCCTGCGGTTATTTCATATCCCAGATAGGTCACTTGCTGCTGGGCTATCTGTGCCTTCTGTGGAGAAACTTTATAGCCATTAAGTCCAAGAAAATTTAGCAGGCTCACAGTCCATTCTAGGTATGTCTCTCTGGTGTCAGTGGGGAGTAATATATCATCCACATACTGCAATACTACTCCTGTCCCAGGCGGGCGTTTCCACTGTTCTAAATCTTTGGCTAGCTGATTTCCAAAAAGTGTTGGGCTATTTTTAAAGCCCTGTGGTAGCACAGTCCATGTAAGCTGTGTTTTCCTTCCAGATTCTGGGTTTTCCCATTTGAATGCAAATAAAAGTTGGCTCTCTGGGCTCAGAGGCAAGCAGAAAAAGGCATCCTTTAGGTCCAAGACAGTAAACCATGTCAATTCAGGTACCAATTTAGTTAGGAGAGTGTATGGATTTGCTACTACCGGATGTAAATCCTCAACAATTTTGTTGATAGCCCTGAGATCCTGTACTATGCGATAGCTACCATCCGGCTTTTTGACAGGTAATATTGGAGTGTTATACTCTGATTCACATTCTTTCAGCAGCCCATACTCGATAAACTGGTCTGTAATTTGTCGGATTCCCTTCCTATCCTCTATCCTGAGGGGATACTGTTTGACTCTCACCGGTCGTGCTCCTTGTTGAGGTTTTATCACTATTGGGGAAGCACTTTTTGCTCTCCCCGGCACTCCCGAGGCCCATACCCCCGGATAAATTTGGTCTCTAATCTTCTCAGGCACTCCTGGAGTAATGGGAGTTCCTATCAGGGCCAAACTTAGTACTTCAATTAGTTGATCTTCTCTTATCCGAAGTTCCATTTTCCCTTTTTTGAATTTAATTTCTGCTCCCAATTGTTCTAATAAATCTCGCCCTAGCAGGGGTTTCGGGGAGCTTGGCATATATAAGAATTTGTGTATCCCCAATTGTTTTCCCAATTTGAACCTAAGAGATTTGAGAAAATATGCCTTTTCACTCTGGCCAGTGGCTCCCTTTACTGTTACAAAATCAGTATCAATAGGGGTCAGGGCTTGATTCAAGACCGAGAACGTTGCTCCTGTATCTAGCAAAAATTCTATTTCTTGTTGCTTTTTCCCTAGCCTTAGAGTAACCAGTGGATCCGCTCGGGTAGATTCCCCAGGTCCCCGTCAATCTCTTTTAAAATGGGCCTGAATTTTTTCTTTTCCTCTCTTTGGACACTCATTCTTCCAGTGTCCTTTCTGCTTACACCATGCGCATTGATCTCTTTCTAATGGTATCCTAAAGTTCCCATTTCTTATTCCCCCCCCTTGTAGTGCTGCTACCAGTGCCCGTTTGTCCTTTCTCCTATCCTCTTCTTCTCGGTTGCTAAATACTCTCCATGCCTCATCTAACAGAGTCTCTAGATTTCTGCTTTCAGTTGTTCTTAGTTTTTGCAGCTTCCTCTGGATATCACTAGCGGACTGCCCTATAAAGAGAGACACTAACTGCTGGATTCCTATCTCTGATCCAGGGTCCAAGGGGGTGTAGCGTCTCATTGCATCTCGTAATTTATCCAAGAACTCCGAGGGAGTCTCCTTCGGCCCTTGTCTTACAGCATATAGCACTGACCAGTTAATAGCTTTCGGGATAGCTCTCTCCATCCCTCTTATGACCCAATCTCTATAACTGTGTAATGCTTCCAAGTGAATGCTCCTATTTGGGTCCCAATGAGGGTCCTGCAAGGGGAAATAGTCTTTAATGTCTCTTCCTGAATCTTTCAGGTGGTCCGTGGCTATATCTTGAGCAGCTTTCAAAACCAGTTGTTTCTCAGTTTCTGTCAGGTGATCTAATAATAACTGGATATCACCCCAGTCAGGATTATGCTGCTTTACCAGAAACTGAAAATGTTTAGTGACCCCTACGGGATCATTCTGATAATTCTTCGCCACGTTTTTCCAGATTTCTAAATGAAATGAGGAAAAAGGGACTTTTATCAATATAGGTCCTTCCAGACCCACGGCTTCCCTTAAGGGTGCCTGAATCAATGCTCGCCCTGTTCCCTTTCGGGTACGGGACGATACCGGGCTATCAGGTGGGGTTCTGGAATCAGTTTCTCTGTCCCCTTGGGAAATATTTTCATCTCCCATTACCTTAACCGGTGGTAAGTAAGTTTCAAGTAAATCGTCTTCTTTAAAACCCCAAATCTTTTCAGGCTTTGTGCATCTCTGCCCTATGCTACAGGCCGAACATCTTTTTATATTTGCTTTCATTTCTTTCCTTTTTTCTTTCGCTAAGGCTAATACCATCGGGTCTTGTGGAGGTAATAGCCCGCAGTCCCGTTGGTACTCTGGGTGGTTCCGAAGGGTGAAAAACATGTCCGCATATGTGACTTCATCCCACTTTCCTTCCCTTCTAAGGAATAGCATTAATTGTAATATAGTATTGTAATTAAGGGTCCCGTTAAAGGGCCATTTCTCTTGATCATCTAACTTGTAAAGGGGCCACCACTGATTACAATATTTAATTAAGGTTTTCTTGTCCACGCTGCCACCTGGTGAGCCCCCGATCTCCTTCCAGTGTGCTAAAATACACCCTAGGGGACTCTTTTTCAGTATCTCACCTCCTTGATTATTGCCCATTTTATGTTCTCCTTACCCCCTTGGTTCAGAGGTGATCCTTGTGTCACCTGGGTGTTATTCCTGTTTCCCTCCCGGGAAATGGTACAGCTATATCCCTGTCGCTACCTTTATCTCCAGGGGTAGGCTATGTCTCCACAGATTACTTGTTTCAACTCTCCCGCCCGCTCGATCTTTTCCCACGCAGTCCAGCTACCACACTGTGAACACCAAAAATCGTCCTCCTGATCTACCCAAACCTCCGTATTACAAGCAAAGCACTTTAAGATAAAAGTAGGATCACAAACGTTATCCGAATGTCCAAGACACTGCCACTTAATATTCTCAATATTAGGTTCACACAATGTTTCTTTACAGTCTGTCATACGCTTCGTTTGTCTCCGGCCGCTCTCCTCGTGGAGAACACGGAACTGCGGATCGGAACTCCGCACCGCTCCGCAGCAGTGCCGCGTCTCAATCACTCATTTCACTCATACAATAATTTCCACCTTATATCAGACAATAACACGGTAGTGGTACCTTATGACAAATACAACAAGTAACCAACAGTATTACAATTCCACACACTAACACAAAAACCAAAACCGAGGGATCCCACACAAGCATAAGCCAACCGTTAGCCCAAGCTTGACCATACCCTGGGGCAAGTACGCCGACTCTTTACCACGCGTAGGACGTCTCCTCATGACTTACAGGTCCCCCCCTTAAGAAACCCTAAACATACCTGGTCCGCAATAGATGGTCCTTGTCTGACCCCGCAGTGATCTGGATGAGTGGGGGAGTCCTCCTGAGCAATCTCGGGGGTGCCCAGAGGAGTCCCGTCCTCAGCAGGTCCCGCAGCCAGACAGAGAGGGTCCCATCTGGGGTGCCAAATTGGCGCGCGGAAACAAACCCTACAACTCGCAGAGAGTTATAAAGCAGGTATGTTTATTGCGGCGCCGGGTGCAAGGGGGATCGCTCCTCCAAACTTGCACACCGGTTTGTAAAACAAGAGTCTATTTATGATGAAAAGCATACATATTCATTAATGTGGCCTGGGTTATTATAATTGATTCTGAGAAAAGGCGTTACTATTCTAATTATTTCTAGGAACTCATTATCATAAGTCTCCTCCCCTTGACATGCGTACTGACACCCGGTGCTCGTGGGCCGGGGTCTTCTGGAGGAAGGCTCGCAATCTTCTTCACCGTGTACCTTTACCTTTGTCCTAGAATGTTGGGTTGGCTGGACCCCAAACGGCGAAACTGGTCCCGACCAGATGGACACTTTAACCAGAAAATTGGGTTCCTTCATAGCATGCAGGCTGTTCCCGCTATCTTATAAACAAGGCCATTTCCTTATCTTGGAATGCTGGGCTCCTGTACACTGAGCTCTGTTTTTTCCAAGCTGTACTAAATCTACACTAACAACCTTTAACCATTCATTCTCTGAATCACACCTTGGCTGTGGGAGCCAGGCCAGGACGTTCAGCATATTGGGGTCCGGAGCTAGGAAAAAGTGAAAAAAAGGTTCTTTTGAGGAGAGAGTGGCCAGGAGAGCCTGCAGCCCCAAAGTCTGGGTGGCCATGCAAGTAGTTCCCAGAGACCTTGAAAACAAGCAAGAGTTGTTCTGGCTGCCACCTTGGCTGTGGGAGTCAGGCCAGGACGTTCGGCATATTGGAGGCCGGTGCTGGGGTAAAGTGAAAAAAAGGTTCTTTTGAGGATAGAGTGGCCAGGAAAGCCCGCAGGCCCAAAGTCTGGGTGGCAATGCAAGTAGTTCCCAGAGACCTTGAAAGAAAGCAAGAGTTGTTCTGGCTGCCACCTTGGCTGTGGGAGCCAGGCCAGGACGTTCGGCATATTTGAGGCCAGTGCTGGGGGAAAGTGAAAAAAAGGTTCTTTTGAGGATAGAGTGGCCAGGAAAGCCCGTAGCCCCAAAGTCTGGGTGGCAATGCAAGTAGTTCCCAGAGACCTTGAAAGAAAGCAAGAGTTGTTCTGGCTGCTACCTTGGGTGTGGGAGCCAGGCCAGGACGTTCGGCATATTGGAGGCCGGTGCTGGGGAAAAGTCAAAAAAAAGGTGCTTGTGAGGACAGAGTGGACAGGAAAGCCCAAAGCCCCAAAGTCTGGGTGGCAACGCAAGTAGTTCCCAGAGACCATGAAAACAAGCAAGACTTGGTCTTGCTGATGCCTTGGGATAGGAGCCAGGCCAGGACGTTCAGCATATTGGGGTCCGGTGCTAGGGAAAAGTGAAAAAAAGGTTCATTTGAGGATCGAGTGGCCAGAAAAGCCCACAGCCCCAAAGTCTGGGTGGCAATGCAAGTAGTTCCCAGAGACGTTCAAAACAAGCAGGAGGTGTTCTGGCTGCCACCTGGGTTGTGGAGTCAGCTCCTAACGTTGGGAATTTTTGGAGGCCGGTGCTGGGAAAAGGTGAAAAACAGGTGCTTTTGAGGATAGAGTGGCCAGGAAAGCCCACAGCCCCAAAGTCTAGGTGGCAATGCAAGCATTCCCAGAGACCTTGAAAACAAGCAAGATTTGGTTTTGCTGACACCTTGGCTGTGGGAACCAGGCCAGGATGTTTCGAATTTTTGGAGGCCGGTGTTGGGAAAAGTTGAAAAAAAAGGTGCTTTTGAGGACCGAGTGGCCAGGAAAGCCCACAGCCCCAAAGTCTGGGTGGCAATGCAAGTAGTTCCCAGAGACGTTCAAAACAAGCAGGAGGTGTTCTGGCTGCCACCTGGGTTGTGGAGTCAGCTCCTAACGTTTGGAATTTTTGGAGGCCGGTGCTGGGAAAAGGTGAAAAAAAGGTGCTTTTGAGGACAGAGTGGCCAGGAAAGCCCGCAGCCCCAAAGTCTGGGTGGCCATGCAAGTAGTTCCCAGAGACCTTGAAAACAAGCAAGACTTGGTCTTGCTGATGCCTTGGTTGTGGGACTCATCTCCTGAAGATCGGCATTTTTGGAGGCCGGTGCTGGGAAAAAGTGAAAAAAAGGTAGTTTTGAGGACAGAGTGTCCAGGAAAGCCCGCAGCCCCAAAGTCTGGGGGGCAATGCAAGTAGTTCCCAGAGACCTTGAAAACAAGCAAGACTTGGTCTTGCTGACACCTTGGCTGTGGGAACCAGGCCAGGATGTTTCGAATTTTTGGAGGCCGGTGCTGGGAAAAAGTGAAAAAAAGGTGCTTTTGAGAATCGAGTGGCCAGGAAAGCCCACAGCCCCAAAGTCTGGGTGGCAATGCAAGTAGTTCCCCAGAGGCGTTCCTAAAAATCAAGAGGTGTTCTGGTTGCCACCTGGGTTGTGGGAGTCAGCTCCTGAGGTTCAGAATTTTTATGGGCCGGTGCAGGAAAATGATAAAGAAAAAAGGTGCTTTTGAGGAGAGAGTGGCCAGGAAAGCCCGCAGCCCCAAAGTCTGGGTGGCAATGCAAGTAGTTCCCAGAGACCTTGAAAACAAGCAAGACTTGGTCTTGCTGACACCTTGGCTGTGGGAACCAGGCCAGGATGTTTCGAATTTTTGGAGGCCGGTGCTGGGAAAAAGTGAAAAAAAGGTGCTTTTGAGGAGAGAGTGGCCAGGAAAGCCCGCAGCCCCAAAGTCTGGGTGGCAATGCAAGTAGTTCACAGAGACCTTGAAAGAAAACAAGAGTTGTTCTGCCTGCTACCTTGGGTGTGGGAGTCAGGCCAGGACGTTCGGCATATTGGGGTCTGGTGCTGGGGGAAAGTGAAAAAAAGTTTCTTTTGAGGATCGAGTGGCCAGGAAAGCCCGCAGCCCCAAAGTCTGGGTGGCAATGCAAGTAGTTCCCAGAGACCTTGAAAGAAAGCAAGAGTTGTTTTGACTGCCACCTTGGGAGTGGGAGCCAGGCCAGGACGTTCAGCATATTGGGGTCCGGTGCTTGGGTAAAGTGAAAAAAAGGTTCTTTTGAGGATAGAGTGGCCAGGAAAGCCTGCAGCCCCAAAGTCTGGGTGGCAATGCAAGTAGTTCCCAGAGACCTTGAAAGAAAGCAAGAGTTGTTCTGGCTGCCACCTTGGGTTTGGGAGCCAGGCCAGGACGTTCAGCATATTGGGGTCCGGTGCTTGGGTAAAGTGAAAAAAAGTTTCTTTTGAGGATAGAGTGGCCAGGAAAGCCCGCAGCCCCAAAGTCTGGGTGGCAATGCAAGCAGTTCCCAGAGACCTTGAAAGAAAGCAAGAGTTGTTCTGGCTGCTACCTTGGGTGTGGGAGCTAGGCCAGGACGTTCGGCATATTGGAGGCCGGTGCTGGGGTAAAGTGAAAAAAAGGTTCTTTTGAGGATAGAGTGGCCAGGAAAGCCCACAGCCCCAAAGTCTGGGTGGCAATGCAAGTAGTTCCCAGAGACCTTGAAAGAAAGCAAGAGTTGTTCTGGCTGCCACCTTGGGAGTGGGAGCCAGGCCAGGATGTTCGGCATATTGGAGGCCGGTGCTGGGGAAAAGTGAAAAAAAGGTGCTTGTGAGGACAGAGTGTCCAGCAAAGTCCGCAGCCCCAAAGTCTGGGTGGCAATGCAAGTAGTTCCCAGAGACCTTGAAAGAAAGCAAGAGTTGTTCTGGCTGCCACCTTGGGAGTGGGAGCCAGGCCAGGACGTTCAGCATATTGGGGTCCGGTGCTGGGGTAAAGTAAAAAAAAGGTGCTTGTGAGGACAGAGTGGCCAGGAAAGCCCGCAGCCCCAAAGTCTGGGTGGCAATGCAAGTAGTTCCCAGAGACCTTGAAAGAAAGCAAGAGTTGTTCTGGCTGCCACCTTGGCTGTGGGAGCCAGGCCAGGACGTTCAGCATATTGGGGTCCGGTGCTGGGGGAAAGAGAAAAAAAGGTTCTTTTGAGGATAGAGTGGCCAGGAAAGCCTGCAGCCCCAAAGTCTGGGTGGCAATGCAAGTAGTTCCCAGAGACCTTGAGAGAAAGCAAGAGTTGTTCTGGCTGCCACCTTGGGAGTGGGAGCCAGGCCAGGACGTTCGGCATATTGGGGTCCGGTGCTGGGGGAAAGTGAAAAAAAGGTTCTTTGGAGGATAGAGTGGCCAGGAAAGCCCGCAGCCCCAAAGTCTGGGTGGCAATGCAAGTAGTTCCCAGAGACCTTGAAAGAAAGCAAGAGTTGTTCTGGCTGCCACCTTGGCTGTGGGAGCCAGGCCAGGACGTTCGGCATATTTGAGGCCAGTGCTGGGGGAAAGTGAAAAAAAGTTTCTTTGGAGGATAGAGTGGCCAGGAAAGCCCGTAGCCCCAAAGTCCGGGTGGCAATGCAAGTAGTTCCCAGAGACCTTGAAAGAAAGCAAGAGTTGTTCTGGCTGCCACCTTGGGAGTGGGAGCCAGGCCAGGACGTTCGGCATATTGGGGTCCGGTGCTGGGGTAAAGTGAAAAAAAGTTTCTTTTGAGGATAGAGTGGCCAGGAAAGCCCGCAGCCCCAAAGTCTGGGTGGCAATGCAAGTAGTTCCCAGAGACCTTGAAAGAAAGCAAGAGTTGTTCTGCCTGCTAACTTGGCTGTGGGAGCCAGGCCAGGACGTTCGGCATATTGGAGGCCGGTGCTGGGGGAAAGTCAAAAAAAAGGTGCTTGTGAGGACAGAGTGGCCAGGAAAGCCCGCAGCCCCAAAGTCTGGGTGGCAATGCAAGTAGTTCCCAGAGACCTTGAAAGAAAGCAAGAGTTGTTCTGGCTGCCACCTTGGCTGTGGGAGCCAGGCCAGGACGTTCGGCATATTGGAGGCCGGTGCTGGGGGAAAGTCAAAAAAAAGGTGCTTGTGAGGACAGAGTGGACAGGAAAGCCCGCAGCCCCAAAGTCTGGGTGGCAATGCAAGTAGTTCCCAGAGACCTTGAAAGAAAGCAAGAGTTGTTCTGGCTGCCACCTTGGCTGTGGGAGCCAGGCCAGGACGTTCGGCATATTGGAGGCCCGTGCTGGGGAAAAGTGAAAAAAAGGTGCTTGTGAGGACAGAGGGTCCAGCAAAGCCCGCAGCCCCAAAGTCTGGGTGGCAATGCAAGTAGTTCCCAGAGACCATGAAAGAAAGCAAGAGTTGTTCTGGCTGCCACCTTGGCTGTGGGAGCCAGGCCAGAACGTTCAGCATATTGGGGTCCGGTGCTAGGGAAAAGTGAAAAAAAGTTTCTTTTGAGGATAGAGTGACCAGGAAAGCCCGCAGCCCCAAAGTCTGGGTGGCAATGCAAGTAGTTCCCAGAGACCATGAAAGAAAGCAAGAGTTGTTCTGGCTGCCACCTTGGGTGTGGGAGTCAGGCCAGGACGTTCGGCATATTGGAGGCCGGTGCTAGGGAAAAGTGAAAAAAAGGTTCTTTGGAGGATAGAGTGGCCAGGAAAGCCCGCAGCCCCAAAGTCTGGGTGACAATGCAAGTAGTTCCCAGAGACCTTGAAAGAAAGCAAGAGTTGTTCTGGCTGCCACCTTGGCTGTGGGAGCCAGGCCAGGACGTTCGGCATATTGGAGGCCGGTGCTGGGGGAAAGTGAAAAAAAGGTGCTTGTGAGGACAGAGGGCCCAGAAAAGCCCGTAGCCCCAAAGTCTGGGTGGCAATGCAAGTAGTTCCCAGAGACCTTGAAAGAAAGCAAGAGTTGTTCTGGCTGCCACCTTGGGAGTGGGAGCCAGGCCAGGACGTTCAGCATATTGGGGTCCGGTGCTGGGGTAAAGTGAAAAAAAGTTTCTTTTGAGGATAGAGTGGCCAGGAAAGCCCGCAGCCCCAAAGTCTGGGTGGCAATGCAAGTAGTTCCCAGAGACCTTGAAAGAAAGCAAGAGTTGTTCTGGCTGCCACCTTGGGTGTGGGAGTCAGGCCAGGACGTTCGGCATATTGGGGTCCGGTGCTGGGGAAAAGTGAAAAAAAGGTTCTTTTGAGGATAGAGTGGCCAGGAAAGCCTGCAGCCCCAAAGTCTGGGTGGCAATGCAAGTAGTTCCCAGAGACCTTGAAAGAAAGCAAGAGTTGTTCTGCCTGCCACCTTGGGTGTGGGAGTCAGGCCAGGACGTTCAGCATATTGGAGGCCGGTGCTGGGGTAAAGTAAAAAAAAGGTGCTTGTGAGGACAGAGTGGCCAGGAAAGCCCGCAGCCCCAAAGTCTGGGTGGCAATGCAAGTAGTTCCCAGAGACCTTGAAAGAAAGCAAGAGTTGTTCTGGCTGCCACCTTGGCTGTGGGAGTCAGGCCAGGACGTTCGGCATATTGGGGTCCGGTGCTAGGGAAAAGTGAAAAAAAGGTTCTTTTGAGGATAGAGTGGCCAGGAAAGCTCGCAGCCCCAAAGTCTGGGTGGCAATGCAAGTAGTTCCCAGAGACCTTGAAAGAAAGCAAGAGTTGTTCTGCCTGCTACCTTGGCTGTGGGAGCCAGGCCAGGACGTTCGGCATATTGGAGGCCGGTGCTGGGGGAAAGTCAAAAAAAAGGTGCTTGTGAGGACAGAGTGGCCAGGAAAGCCCGCAGCCCCAAAGTCTGGGTGGCAATGCAAGTAGTTCCCAGAGACCTTGAAAGAAAGCAAGAGTTGTTCTGGCTGCCACCTTGGGTCTGGGAGCCAGGCCAGGACGTTCGGCATATTGGAGGCCGGTGCTGGGGGAAAGTCAAAAAAAAGGTGCTTGTGAGGACAGAGTGGACAGGAAAGCCCGCAGCCCCAAAGTCTGGGTGGCAATGCAAGTAGTTCCCAGAGACCTTGAAAGAAAGCAAGAGTTGTTCTGGCTGCCACCTTGGCTGTGGGAGCCAGGCCAGGACGTTCGGCATATTGGAGGCCGGTGCTGGGGGAAAGTCAAAAAAAAGGTGCTTGTGAGGACAGAGTGGACAGGAAAGCCCGCAGCCCCAAAGTCTGGGTGGCAATGCAAGTAGTTCCCAGAGACCTTGAAAGAAAGCAAGAGTTGTTCTGGCTGCCACCTTGGCTGTGGGAGCCAGGCCAGGACGTTCGGCATATTGGAGGCCGGTGCTGGGGAAAAGTGAAAAAAAGGTGCTTGTGAGGACAGAGGGTCCAGCAAATCCGCAGCCCCAAAGTCTGGGTGGCAATGCAAGTAGTTCCCAGAGACCATGAAAGAAAGCAAGAGTTGTTCTGGCTGCCACCTTGGGAGTGGGAGCCAGGCCAGAACGTTCAGCATATTGGGGTCCGGTGCTAGGGTAAAGTGAAAAAAAGATTCTTTGGAGGATAGAGTGGCCAGGAAAGCCCGCAGCCCCAAAGTCTGGGTGACAATGCAAGTAGTTCCCAGAGACCTTGAAAGAAAGCAAGAGTTGTTCTGGCTGCCACCTTGGGTGTGGGAGTCAGGCCAGGACGTTCGGCATATCTGAGGCCGGTGCTGGGGTAAAGTGAAAAAAAGTTTCTTTTGAGGATCGAGTGGCCAGGAAAGCCCGCAGCCCCAAAGTCTGGGTGGCAATGCAAGTAGTTCCCAGAGACCTTGAAAGAAAGCAAGAGTTGTTCTGGCTGCCACCTTGGCTGTGGGAGCCAGGCCAGGACGTTCGGCATATTGGAGGCCGGTGCTGGGGGAAAGTGAAAAAAAGGTGCTTGTGAGGACAGAGGGTCCAGCAAAGCCCGTAGCCCCAAAGTCTGGGTGGCAATGCAAGTAGTTCCCAGAGACCTTGAAAGAAAGCAAGAGTTGTTCTGGCTGCCACCTTGGGAGTGGGAGCCAGGCCAGGACGTTCAGCATATTGGGGTCCGGTGCTGGGGTAAAGTGAAAAAAAGGTTCTTTTGAGGATAGAGTGGCCAGGAAAGCCGGTAGCCCCAAAGTCTGGGTGGCAATGCAAGTAGTTCCCAGAGACCTTGAAAGAAAGCAAGAGTTGTTCTGGCTGCCACCTTGGGAGTGGGAGCCAGGTCAGGACGTTCAGCATATTGGGGTCCGGTGCTGGGGTAAAGTGAAAAAAAGGTTCTTTTGAGGATAGAGTGGCCAGGAAAGCCCGCAGCCCCAAAGTCTGGGTGGCAATGCAAGTAGTTCCCAGAGACCTTGAAAGAAAGCAAGAGTTGTTCTGGCTGCTACCTTGGCTGTGGGAGCCAGGCCAGGACGTTCGGCATATTGGGGGCCGGTGCTGGGGAAAAGTCAAAAAAAGGTGCTTGTGAGGATAGAGTGTCCAGCAAAGTCCGCAGCCCCAAAGTCTGGGTGGCAATGCAAGTAGTTCCCAGAGACCTTGAAAGAAAGCAAGAGTTGTTCTGGCTGCCACCTTGGGAGTGGGAGCCAGGCCAGGACGTTCGGCATATTGGGGGCCGGTGCTGGGGGAAAGTAAAAAAAAGGTGCTTGTGAGGACAGAGTGGCCAGGAAAGCCCGCAGCCCCAAAGTCTGGGTGGCAATGCAAGTAGTTCCCAGAGACCTTGAAAGAAAGCAAGAGTTGTTCTGCCTGCTACCTTGGGAGTGGGAGCCAGGCCAGGACGTTCGGCATATTGGGGTCCGGTGCTGGGGAAAAGTGAAAAAAAGGTTCTTTGGAGGATAGAGTGGCCAGGAAAGCCCGCAGCCCCAGTCTGGGTGACAATGCAAGTAGTTCCCAGAGACCATGAAAGAAAGCAAGAGTTGTTCTGGCTGCCACCTTGGGTGTGGGAGTCAGGCCAGGACGTTCGGCATATTGGGGTCCGGTGCTGGGGTAAAGTGAAAAAAAGTTTCTTTTGAGGATAGAGTGGCCAGGAAAGCCCGCAGCCCCAAAGTCTGGGTGGCAATGCAAGTAGTTCCCAGAGACCTTGAAAGAAAGAAAGAGTTGTTCTGGCTGCCACCTTGGGAGTGGGAGCCAGGCCAGGAAATTCGGCATATTGGAGGCCGGTGCTAGGGTAAAGTGAAAAAAAGTTTCTTTTGAGGAGAGAGTGGCCAGGAAGGCTCGCAGCCCCAAAGTCTGGGTGGCAATGCAAGTAGTTCCCAGAGACCTTGAAAGAAAGCAAGATTTGTTCTGGCTGCCACCTTGGGTGTGGGAGTCAGGCCAGGACGTTCGGCATATTTGAGGCCGGTGCTGGGGTAAAGTGAAAAAAAGTTTCTTTTGAGGATCGAGTGGCCAGGAAAGCCCGCAGCCCCAAAGTCTGGGTGGCAATGCAAGTAGTTCCCAGAGACCTTGAAAGAAAGCAAGAGTTGTTCTGGCTGCCACCTTGGGTGTGGGAGCCAGGCCAGGACGTTCGGCATATTGGAGGCCGGTGCTGGGGGAAAGTGAAAAAAAGGTGCTTGTGAGGACAGAGGGTCCAGCAAAGCCCGTAGCCCCAAAGTCTGGGTGGCAATGCAAGTAGTTCCCAGAGACCTTGAAAGAAAGCAAGAGTTGTTCTGGCTGCCACCTTGGGAGTGGGAGCCAGGCCAGGACGTTCAGCATATTGGGGTCCGGTGCTGGGGTAAAGTGAAAAAAAGGTTCTTTTGAGGATAGAGTGGCCAGGAAAGCCTGCAGCCCCAAAGTCTGGGTGGCAATGCAAGTAGTTCCCAGAGACCTTGAAAGAAAGCAAGAGTTGTTCTGGCTGCCACCTTGGCTGTGGGAGCCAGGCCAGGACGTTCAGCATATTGGGGTCCGGTGCTGGGGGAAAGTGAAAAAAAGTTTCTTTTGAGGATCGAGGGGCCAGGAAAGCCCGCAGCCCCAAAGTCTGGGTGGCAATGCAAGTAGTTCCCAGAGACCTTGAAAGAAAGCAAGAGTTGTTCTGGCTGCCACCTTGGCTGTGGGAGCCAGGCCAGGACGTTCGGCATATTGGAGTCCGGTGCTGGGGGAAAGTGAAAAAAAGGTTCTTTGGAGGATAGAGTGGTCAGGAAAGCCCGCAGCCCCAAAGTCTGGGTGGCAATGCAAGTAGTTCCCAGAGACCTTGAAAGAAAGCAAGAGTTGTTCTGCCTGCTACCTTGGGAGTGGGAGCCAGGCCAGGACGTTCGGCATATTGGGGTCCGGTGCTGGGGAAAAGTGAAAAAAAGGTTCTTTGGAGGATAGAGTGGCCAGGAAAGCCCGCAGCCCCAGTCTGGGTGACAATGCAAGTAGTTCCCAGAGACCATGAAAGAAAGCAAGAGTTGTTCTGGCTGCCACCTTGGGTGTGGGAGTCAGGCCAGGACGTTCGGCATATTGGAGGCCGGTGCTAGGGTAAAGTGAAAAAAAGTTTCTTTTGAGGAGAGAGTGGCCAGGAAGGCTCGCAGCCCCAAAGTCTGGGTGGCAATGCAAGTAGTTCCCAGAGACCTTGAAAGAAAGCAAGAGTTGTTCTGGCTGCCACCTTGGGTGTGGGAGTCAGGCCAGGACGTTCGGCATATTGGGGTCCGGTGCTAGGGAAAAGTGAAAAAAAGGTTCTTTGGAGGATAGAGTGGCCAGGAAAGCCCGCAGCCCCAAAGTCTGGGTGGCAATGCAAGTAGTTCCCAGAGACCTTGAAAGAAAGCAAGAGTTGTTCTGGCTGCCACCTTGGGTCTGGGAGCCAGGCCAGGACGTTCGGCATATTGGGGTCCGGTGCTGGGGGAAAGTCAAAAAAAAGGTGCTTGTGAGGACAGAGTGGCCAGGAAAGCCCGCAGCCCCAAAGTCTGGGGGGCAATGCAAGTAGTTCCCAGAGACCTTGAAAGAAAGCAAGAGTTGTTCTGGCTGCCACCTTGGGAGTGGGAGCCAGGCCAGGACGTTCGGCATATTGGAGGCCGGTGCTGGGGAAAAGTGAAAAAAAGGTGCTTGTGAGGACAGAGGGTCCAGCAAAGCCCGCAGCCCCAAAGTCTGGGTGGCAATGCAAGTAGTTCCCAGAGACCTTGAAAGAAAGCAAGAGTTGTTCTGCCTGCTACCTTGGGAGTGGGAGCCAGGCCAGGACGTTCAGCATATTGGGGTCCGGTGCTGGGGAAAAGTGAAAAAAAGTTTCTTTTGAGGAGAGAGTGGCCAGGAAAGCCCGCAGCCCCAAAGTCTGGGTGGCAATGCAAGTAGTTCCCAGAGACCATGAAAGAAAGCAAGAGTTGTTCTGGCTGCCACCTTGGGTGTGGGAGTCAGGCCAGGACGTTCGGCATATTGGAGGCCGGTGCTAGGGAAAAGTGAAAAAAAGGTTCTTTGGAGGATAGAGTGGCCAGGAAAGCCCGCAGCCCCAAAGTCTGGGTGGCAATGCAAGTAGTTCCCAGAGACCTTGAAAGAAAGCAAGAGTTGTTCTGGCTGCCACCTTGGCTGTGGGAGCCAGGCCAGGACGTTCGGCATATTGGAGGCCGGTGCTGGGGGAAAGTGAAAAAAAGGTGCTTGTGAGGACAGAGGGTCCAGCAAAGCCCGTAGCCCCAAAGTCTGGGTGGCAATGCAAGTAGTTCCCAGAGACCTTGAAAGAAAGCAAGAGTTGTTCTGGCTGCCACCTTGGGAGTGGGAGCCAGGCCAGGACGTTCAGCATATTGGGGTCCGGTGCTGGGGTAAAGTGAAAAAAAGGTTCTTTTGAGGATAGAGTGGCCAGGAAAGCCGGTAGCCCCAAAGTCTGGGTGGCAATGCAAGTAGTTCCCAGAGACCTTGAAAGAAAGCAAGAGTTGTTCTGGCTGCCACCTTGGCTGTGGGAGCCAGGTCAGGACGTTCGGCATATTGGGGTCCGGTGCTGGGGTAAAGTGAAAAAAAGGTTCTTTTGAGGATAGAGTGGCCAGGAAAGCCCGCAGCCCCAAAGTCTGGGTGGCAATGCAAGTAGTTCCCAGAGACCTTGAAAGAAAGCAAGAGTTGTTCTGGCTGCTACCTTGACTGTGGGAGCCAGGCCAGGACGTTCGGCATATTGGGGGCCGGTGCTGGGGAAAAGTGAAAAAAAGGTGCTTGTGAGGATAGAGTGGCCAGCAAAGCCCGCAGCCCCAAAGTCTGGGTGGCAATGCAAGTAGTTCCCAGAGACCTTGAAAGAAAGCAAGAGTTGTTCTGGCTGCCACCTTGGCTGTGGGAGCCAGGCCAGGACGTTCGGCATATTGGAGGCCGGTGCTGGGGGAAAGTGAAAAAAAGGTGCCTGTGAGGACAGAGTGGACAGGAAAGCCCGCAGCCCCAAAGTCTGGGTGGCAATGCAAGTAGTTCCCAGAGACCTTGAAAGAAAGCAAGAGTTGTTCTGCCTGCTACCTTGGGAGTGGGAGCCAGGCCAGGACGTTCGGCATATTGGGGTCCGGTGCTGGGGAAAAGTGAAAAAAAGGTTCTTTGGAGGATAGAGTGGCCAGGAAAGCCCGCAGCCCCAGTCTGGGTGACAATGCAAGTAGTTCCCAGAGACCATGAAAGAAAGCAAGAGTTGTTCTGGCTGCCACCTTGGGTGTGGGAGTCAGGCCAGGACGTTCGGCATATTGGAGGCCGGTGCTGGGGTAAAGTGAAAAATAGGTGCTTGTGAGGATCGAGTGGCCAGGAAAGCCCGCAGCCCCAAAGTCTGGGTGGCAATGCAAGTAGTTCCCAGAGACCTTGAAAGAAAGAAAGAGTTGTTCTGGCTGCCACCTTGGGAGTGGGAGCCAGGCCAGGACATTCGGCATATTGGGGTCCGGTGCTGGGGGAAAGTGAAAAAAAGTTTCTTTTGAGGAGAGAGTGGCCAGGAAGGCTCGCAGCCCCAAAGTCTGGGTGGCAATGCAAGTAGTTCCCAGAGACCTTGAAAGAAAGCAAGAGTTGTTCTGGCTGCCACCTTGGCTGTGGGAGTCAGGCCAGGACGTTCGGCATATTGGGGTCCGGTGCTAGGGAAAAGTGAAAAAAAGGTTCTTTGGAGGATAGAGTGGCCAGGAAAGCCCGCAGCCCCAAAGTCTGGGTGGCAATGCAAGTAGTTCCCAGAGACCTTGAAAGAAAGCAAGATTTGTTCTGGCTGCCACCTTGGGTGTGGGAGTCAGGCCAGGACGTTCGGCATATTGGAGGCCGGTGCTGGGGTAAAGTGAAAAAAAGTTTCTTTTGAGGATCGAGTGGCCAGGAAAGCCCGCAGCCCCAAAGTCTGGGTGGCAATGCAAGTAGTTCCCAGAGACCTTGAAAGAAAGCAAGAGTTGTTCTGGCTGCCACCTTGGCTGTGGGAGCCAGGCCAGGACGTTCGGCATATTGGAGGCCGGTGCTGGGGTAAAGTGAAAAAAAGGTGCTTGTGAGGACAGAGGGTCCAGCAAAGCCCGTAGCCCCAAAGTCTGGGTGGCAATGCAAGTAGTTCCCAGAGACCTTGAAAGAAAGCAAGAGTTGTTCTGGCTGCCACCTTGGGAGTGGGAGCCAGGCCAGGACGTTCAGCATATTGGGGGCCGGTGCTGGGGGAAAGTGAAAAAAAGTTTCTTTTGAGGATCGAGTGGCCAGGAAAGCCTGCAGCCCCAAAGTCTGGGTGGCAATGCAAGTAGTTCCCAGAGACCTTGAAAGAAAGCAAGAGTTGTTCTGGCTGCCACCTTGGCTGTGGGAGCCAGGCCAGGACGTTCAGCATATTGGGGTCCGGTGCTGGGGAAAAGTGAAAAAAAGGTTCTTTTGAGGATCGAGGGGCCAGGAAAGCCCGCAGCCCCAAAGTCTGGGTGGCAATGCAAGTAGTTCCCAGAGACCTTGAAAGAAAGCAAGAGTTGTTCTGGCTGCCACCTTGGCTGTGGGAGCCAGGCCAGGACGTTCGGCATATTGGAGTCCGGTGCTGGGGGAAAGTGAAAAAAAGGTTCTTTGGAGGATAGAGTGGCCAGGAAAGCCCGCAGCCCCAAAGTCTGGGTGGCAATGCAAGTAGTTCCCAGAGACCATGAAAGAAAGCAAGAGTTGTTCTGGCTGCTACCTTGGGTGTGGGAGCCAGGCCAGGACGTTCGGCATATTGGGGGCCGGTGCTGGGGAAAAGTCAAAAAAAGGTGCTTGTGAGGATAGAGTGTCCAGCAAAGTCCGCAGCCCCAAAGTCTGGGTGGCAATGCAAGTAGTTCCCAGAGACCTTGAAAGAAAGCAAGAGTTGTTCTGGCTGCCACCTTGGGAGTGGGAGCCAGGCCAGGACGTTCGGCATATTGGGGGCCGGTGCTGGGGGAAAGTGAAAAAAAGGTGCTTGTGAGGACAGAGTGGACAGGAAAGCCCGCAGCCCCAAAGTCTGGGTGGCAATGCAAGTAGTTCCCAGAGACCTTGAAAGAAAGCAAGAGTTGTTCTGCCTGCTACCTTGGGAGTGGGAGCCAGGTCAGGACGTTCGGCATATTGGGGTCCGGTGCTGGGGAAAAGTGAAAAAAAGTTTCTTTTGAGGATCGAGTGGCCAGGAAAGCCCGCAGCCCCAGTCTGGGTGACAATGCAAGTAGTTCCCAGAGACCATGAAAGAAAGCAAGAGTTGTTCTGGCTGCCACCTTGGGTGTGGGAGTCAGGCCAGGACGTTCGGCATATTGGAGGCCGGTGCTGGGGTAAAGTGAAAAAAAGTTTGTTTTGAGGATAGAGTGGCCAGGAAAGCCCGCAGCCCCAAAGTCTGGGTGGCAATGCAAGTAGTTCCCAGAGACCTTGAAAGAAAGAAAGAGTTGTTCTGGCTGCCACCTTGGGAGTGGGAGCCAGGCCAGGACATTCGGCATATTGGAGGCCGGTGCTAGGGTAAAGTGAAAAAAAGTTTCTTTTGAGGAGAGAGTGGCCAGGAAGGCTCGCAGCCCCAAAGTCTGGGTGGCAATGCAAGTAGTTCCCAGAGACCTTGAAAGAAAGCAAGAGTTGTTCTGGCTGCCACCTTGGCTGTGGGAGTCAGGCCAGGACGTTCGGCATATTGGGGTCCGGTGCTAGGGAAAAGTGAAAAAAAGGTTCTTTGGAGGATAGAGTGGCCAGGAAAGCCCGCAGCCCCAAAGTCTGGGTGGCAATGCAAGTAGTTCCCAGAGACCTTGAAAGAAAGCAAGAGTTGTTCTGGCTGCCACCTTGGGTGTGGGAGTCAGGCCAGGACGTTCGGCATATTTGAGGCCGGTGCTGGGGTAAAGTGAAAAAAAGTTTCTTTTGAGGATCGAGTGGCCAGGAAAGCCCGCAGCCCCAAAGTCTGGGTGGCAATGCAAGTAGTTCCCAGAGACCTTGAAAGAAAGCAAGAGTTGTTCTGGCTGCCACCTTGGCTGTGGGAGCCAGGCCAGGACGTTCGGCATATTGGAGGCCGGTGCTGGGGGAAAGTGAAAAATAGGTGCTTGTGAGGACAGAGTGTCCAGCAAAGCCCGTAGCCCCAAAGTCTGGGTGGCAATGCAAGTAGTTCCCAGAGACCTTGAAAGAAAGCAAGAGTTGTTCTGGCTGCCACCTTGGGAGTGGGAGCCAGGCCAGGACGTTCAGCATATTGGGGTCCGGTGCTGGGGTAAAGTGAAAAAAAGGTTCTTTTGAGGATAGAGTGGCCAGGAAAGCCTGCAGCCCCAAAGTCTGGGTGGCAATGCAAGTAGTTCCCAGAGACCATGAAAGAAAGCAAGAGTTGTTCTGGCTGCCACCTTGGGTGTGGGAGTCAGGCCAGGACGTTCGGCATATTGGAGGCCGGTGCTAGGGAAAAGTGAAAAAAAGGTTCTTTGGAGGATAGAGTGGCCAGGAAAGCCCGCAGCCCCAAAGTCTGGGTGGCAATGCAAGTAGTTCCCAGAGACCTTGAAAGAAAGCAAGAGTTGTTCTGGCTGCCAGCTTGGCTGTGGGAGTCAGGCCAGGACGTTCGGCATATTGGGGTCCGGTGCTAGGGAAAAGTGAAAAAAAGATTCTTTGGAGGATAGAGTGGCCAGGAAAGCCCGCAGCCCCAAAGTCTGGGTGACAATGCAAGTAGTTCCCAGAGACCTTGAAAGAAAGCAAGAGTTGTTCTGGCTGCCACCTTGGGTGTGGGAGTCAGGCCAGGACGTTCGGCATATTTGAGGCCGGTGCTGGGGTAAAGTGAAAAAAAGTTTCTTTTGAGGATCGAGTGGCCAGGAAAGCCCGCAGCCCCAAAGTCTGGGTGGCAATGCAAGTAGTTCCCAGAGACCTTGAAAGAAAGCAAGAGTTGTTCTGGCTGCCACCTTGGGTGTGGGAGCCAGGCCAGGACGTTCGGCATATTGGAGGCCGGTGCTGGGGGAAAGTGAAAAAAAGGTGCTTGTGAGGACAGAGGGTCCAGCAAAGCCCGTAGCCCCAAAGTCTGGGTGGCAATGCAAGTAGTTCCCAGAGACCTTGAAAGAAAGCAAGAGTTGTTCTGGCTGCCACCTTGGGAGTGGGAGCCAGGCCAGGACGTTCAGCATATTGGGGTCCGGTGCTGGGGTAAAGTGAAAAAAAGGTTCTTTTGAGGATAGAGTGGCCAGGAAAGCCGGTAGCCCCAAAGTCTGGGTGGCAATGCAAGTAGTTCCCAGAGACCTTGAAAGAAAGCAAGAGTTGTTCTGGCTGCCACCTTGGCTGTGGGAGCCAGGTCAGGACGTTCAGCATATTGGGGTCCGGTGCTGGGGTAAAGTGAAAAAAAGTTTCTTTTGAGGATAGAGTGGCCAGGAAAGCCCGCAGCCCCAAAGTCTGGGTGGCAATGCAAGTAGTTCCCAGAGACCTTGAAAGAAAGCAAGAGTTGTTCTGGCTGCTACCTTGGCTGTGGGAGCCAGGCCAGGACGTTCGGCATATTGGGGGCCGGTGCTGGGGAAAAGTGAAAAAAAGGTGCTTGTGAGGATAGAGTGTCCAGCAAAGCCCGCAGCCCCAAAGTCTGGGTGGCAATGCAAGTAGTTCCCAGAGACCTTGAAAGAAAGCAAGAGTTGTTCTGGCTGCCACCTTGGCTGTGGGAGCCAGGCCAGGACGTTCGGCATATTGGAGGCCGGTGCTGGGGGAAAGTGAAAAAAAGGTGCCTGTGAGGACAGAGTGGACAGGAAAGCCCGCAGCCCCAAAGTCTGGGTGGCAATGCAAGTAGTTCCCAGAGACCTTGAAAGAAAGCAAGAGTTGTTCTGCCTGCTACCTTGGGAGTGGGAGCCAGGCCAGGACGTTCGGCATATTGGGGTCCGGTGCTGGGGAAAAGTGAAAAAAAGGTTCTTTGGAGGATAGAGTGGCCAGGAAAGCCCGCAGCCCCAGTCTGGGTGACAATGCAAGTAGTTCCCAGAGACCATGAAAGAAAGCAAGAGTTGTTCTGGCTGCCACCTTGGGTGTGGGAGTCAGGCCAGGACGTTCGGCATATTGGAGGCCGGTGCTGGGGTAAAGTGAAAAATAGGTGCTTGTGAGGATCGAGTGGCCAGGAAAGCCCGCAGCCCCAAAGTCTGGGTGGCAATGCAAGTAGTTCCCAGAGACCTTGAAAGAAAGCAAGAGTTGTTCTGGCTGCCACCTTGGGAGTGGGAGCCAGGCCAGGACATTCGGCATATTGGAGGCCGGTGCTAGGGTAAAGTGAAAAAAAGTTTCTTTTGAGGAGAGAGTGGCCAGGAAGGCTCGCAGCCCCAAAGTCTGGGTGGCAATGCAAGTAGTTCCCAGAGACCTTGAAAGAAAGCAAGAGTTGTTCTGGCTGCCACCTTGGCTGTGGGAGTCAGGCCAGGACGTTCGGCATATTGGGGTCCGGTGGTAGGGAAAAGTGAAAAAAAGGTTCTTTGGAGGATAGAGTGGCCAGGAAAGCCCGCAGCCCCAAAGTCTGGGTGGCAATGCAAGTAGTTCCCAGAGACCTTGAAAGAAAGCAAGAGTTGTTCTGGCTGCCACCTTGGGTGTGGGAGTCAGGCCAGGACGTTCGGCATATTGGAGGCCGGTGCTGGGGTAAAGTGAAAAAAAGTTTCTTTTGAGGATCGAGTGGCCAGGAAAGCCCGCAGCCCCAAAGTCTGGGTGGCAATGCAAGTAGTTCCCAGAGACCTTGAAAGAAAGCAAGAGTTGTTCTGGCTGCCACCTTGGCTGTGGGAGCCAGGCCAGGACGTTCGGCATATTGGAGGCCGGTGCTGGGGTAAAGTGAAAAAAAGGTGCTTGTGAGGACAGAGGGTCCAGCAAAGCCCGTAGCCCCAAAGTCTGGGTGGCAATGCAAGTAGTTCCCAGAGACCTTGAAAGAAAGCAAGAGTTGTTCTGGCTGCCACCTTGGGAGTGGGAGCCAGGCCAGGACGTTCAGCATATTGGGGGCCGGTGCTGGGGTAAAGTGAAAAAAAGGTTCTTTTGAGGATAGAGTGGCCAGGAAAGCCTGCAGCCCCAAAGTCTGGGTGGCAATGCAAGTAGTTCCCAGAGACCTTGAAAGAAAGCAAGAGTTGTTCTGCCTGCTACCTTGGGAGTGGGAGCCAGGCCAGGACGTTCGGCATATTGGGGTCCGGTGCTGGGGAAAAGTGAAAAAAAGGTTCTTTGGAGGATAGAGTGGCCAGGAAAGCCCGCAGCCCCAGTCTGGGTGACAATGCAAGTAGTTCCCAGAGACCATGAAAGAAAGCAAGAGTTGTTCTGGCTGCCACCTTGGCTGTGGGAGTCAGGCCAGGACGTTCGGCATATTGGAGGCCGGTGCTGGGGTAAAGTGAAAAAAAGTTTGTTTTGAGGATAGAGTGGCCAGGAAAGCCCGCAGCCCCAAAGTCTGGGTGGCAATGCAAGTAGTTCCCAGAGACCTTGAAAGAAAGAAAGAGTTGTTCTGGCTGCCACCTTGGGAGTGGGAGCCAGGCCAGGACATTCAGCATATTGGAGGCCGGTGCTAGGGTAAAGTGAAAAAAAGTTTCTTTTGAGGAGAGAGTGGCCAGGAAGGCTCGCAGCCCCAAAGTCTGGGTGGCAATGCAAGTAGTTCCCAGAGACCTTGAAAGAAAGCAAGAGTTGTTCTGGATGCCACCTTGGCTGTGGGAGTCAGGCCAGGACGTTCGGCATATTGGGGTCCGGTGCTAGGGAAAAGTGAAAAAAAGGTTCTTTGGAGGATAGAGTGGCCAGGAAAGCCCGCAGCCCCAAAGTCTGGGTGGCAATGCAAGTAGTTCCCAGAGACCTTGAAAGAAAGCAAGAGTTGTTCTGGCTGCCACCTTGGGTGTGGGAGTCAGGCCAGGACGTTCGGCATATTTGAGGCCGGTGCTGGGGTAAAGTGAAAAAAAGTTTCTTTTGAGGATCGAGTGGCCAGGAAAGCCCGCAGCCCCAAAGTCTGGGTGGCAATGCAAGTAGTTCCCAGAGACCTTGAAAGAAAGCAAGAGTTGTTCTGGCTGCCACCTTGGCTGTGGGAGCCAGGCCAGGACGTTCGGCATATTGGAGGCCGGTGCTGGGGGAAAGTGAAAAATAGGTGCTTGTGAGGACAGAGTGTCCAGCAAAGCCCGTAGCCCCAAAGTCTGGGTGGCAATGCAAGTAGTTCCCAGAGACCTTGAAAGAAAGCAAGAGTTGTTCTGGCTGCCACCTTGGGAGTGGGAGCCAGGCCAGGACGTTCAGCATATTGGGGTCCGGTGCTGGGGTAAAGTGAAAAAAAGGTTCTTTTGAGGATAGAGTGGCCAGGAAAGCCTGCAGCCCCAAAGTCTGGGTGGCAATGCAAGTAGTTCCCAGAGACCTTGAAAGAAAGCAAGAGTTGTTCTGGCTGCCACCTTGGCTGTGGGAGCCAGGCCAGGACGTTCAGCATATTGGGGTCCGGTGCTGGGGAAAAGTGAAAAAAAGGTTCTTTTGAGGACAGAGTGGCCAGGAAAGCCCGCAGCCCCAAAGTCTGGGTGGCAATGCAAGTAGTTCCCAGAGACCTTGAAAGAAAGCAAGAGTTGTTCTGGCTGCCACCTTGGGAGTGGGAGCCAGGCCAGGACGTTCGGCATATTGGAGGCCGGTGCTGGGGGAAAGTGAAAAAAAGGTTCTTTGGAGGATAGAGTGGCCAGGAAAGCCCGCAGCCCCAAAGTCTGGGTGGCAATGCAAGTAGTTCCCAGAGACCATGAAAGAAAGCAAGAGTTGTTCTGGCTGCCACCTTGGGAGTGGGAGCCAGGCCAGGACGTTCGGCATATTGGGGGCCGGTGCTGGGGAAAAGTCAAAAAAAAGGTGCTTGTGAGGACAGAGTGGCCAGGAAAGCCCGCAGCCCCAAAGTCTGGGTGGCAATGCAAGTAGTTCCCAGAGACCTTGAAAGAAAGCAAGAGTTGTTCTGGCTGCCACCTTGGCTGTGGGAGCCAGGCCAGGACGTTCGGCATATTGGGGGCCGGTGCTGGGGAAAAGTCAAAAAAAAGGTGCTTGTGAGGACAGAGTGGCCAGGAAAGCCCGCAGCCCCAAAGTCTGGGTGGCAATGCAAGTAGTTCCCAGAGACCTTGAAAGAAAGCAAGAGTTGTTCTGGCTGCCACCTTGGGAGTGGGAGCCAGGCCAGGACGTTCAGCATATTGGGGTCCGGTGCTGGGGTAAAGTGAAAAAAAGGTTCTTTTGAGGATAGAGTGGCCAGGAAAGCCTGCAGCCCCAAAGTCTGGGTGGCAATGCAAGTAGTTCCCAGAGACCTTGAAAGAAAGCAAGAGTTGTTCTGGCTGCCACCTTGGCTGTGGGAGCCAGGCCAGGACGTTCAGCATATTGGGGTCCGGTGCTGGGGAAAAGTGAAAAAAAGGTTCTTTTGAGGACAGAGTGGCCAGGAAAGCCCGCAGCCCCAAAGTCTGGGTGGCAATGCAAGTAGTTCCCAGAGACCTTGAAAGAAAGCAAGAGTTGTTCTGGCTGCCACCTTGGGAGTGGGAGCCAGGCCAGGACGTTCGGCATATTGGAGGCCGGTGCTGGGGGAAAGTGAAAAAAAGGTTCTTTGGAGGATAGAGTGGCCAGGAAAGCCCGCAGCCCCAAAGTCTGGGTGGCAATGCAAGTAGTTCCCAGAGACCATGAAAGAAAGCAAGAGTTGTTCTGGCTGCCACCTTGGGAGTGGGAGCCAGGCCAGGACGTTCGGCATATTGGGGGCCGGTGCTGGGGAAAAGTCAAAAAAAAGGTGCTTGTGAGGACAGAGTGGCCAGGAAAGCCCGCAGCCCCAAAGTCTGGGTGGCAATGCAAGTAGTTCCCAGAGACCTTGAAAGAAAGCAAGAGTTGTTCTGGCTGCCACCTTGGCTGTGGGAGCCAGGCCAGGACGTTCGGCATATTGGGGGCCGGTGCTGGGGAAAAGTCAAAAAAAAGGTGCTTGTGAGGACAGAGTGGCCAGGAAAGCCCGCAGCCCCAAAGTCTGGGTGGCAATGCAAGTAGTTCCCAGAGACCTTGAAAGAAAGCAAGAGTTGTTCTGGCTGCCACCTTGGCTGTGGGAGCCAGGCCAGGACGTTCGGCATATTGGGGTCCGGTGCTGGGGAAAAGTGAAAAAAAGTTTCTTTTGAGGATAGAGTGACCAGGAAAGCCCGCAGCCCCAAAGTCTGGGTGGCAATGCAAGTAGTTCCCAGAGACCTTGAAAGAAAGCAAGAGTTGTTCTGGCTGCCACCTTGGCTGTGGGAGCCAGGCCAGGACGTTCAGCATATTGGGGTCCGGTGCTGGGGAAAAGTGAAAAAAAGGTTCTTTTGAGGACAGAGTGGCCAGGAAAGCCCGCAGCCCCAAAGTCTGGGTGGCAATGCAAGTAGTTCCCAGAGACCTTGAAAGAAAGCAAGAGTTGTTCTGGCTGCCACCTTGGGAGTGGGAGCCAGGCCAGGACGTTCGGCATATTGGAGGCCGGTGCTGGGGGAAAGTGAAAAAAAGGTTCTTTGGAGGATAGAGTGGCCAGGAAAGCCCGCAGCCCCAAAGTCTGGGTGGCAATGCAAGTAGTTCCCAGAGACCATGAAAGAAAGCAAGAGTTGTTCTGGCTGCCACCTTGGGAGTGGGAGCCAGGCCAGGACGTTCGGCATATTGGGGGCCGGTGCTGGGGAAAAGTCAAAAAAAAGGTGCTTGTGAGGACAGAGTGGCCAGGAAAGCCCGCAGCCCCAAAGTCTGGGTGGCAATGCAAGTAGTTCCCAGAGACCTTGAAAGAAAGCAAGAGTTGTTCTGGCTGCCACCTTGGCTGTGGGAGCCAGGCCAGGACGTTCGGCATATTGGGGGCCGGTGCTGGGGAAAAGTCAAAAAAAAGGTGCTTGTGAGGACAGAGTGGCCAGGAAAGCCCGCAGCCCCAAAGTCTGGGTGGCAATGCAAGTAGTTCCCAGAGACCTTGAAAGAAAGCAAGAGTTGTTCTGGCTGCCACCTTGGCTGTGGGAGCCAGGCCAGGACGTTCGGCATATTGGGGTCCGGTGCTGGGGAAAAGTGAAAAAAAGTTTCTTTTGAGGATAGAGTGACCAGGAAAGCCCGCAGCCCCAAAGTCTGGGTGGCAATGCAAGTAGTTCCCAGAGACCTTGAAAGAAAGCAAGAGTTGTTCTGGCTGCCACCTTGGCTGTGGGAGCCAGGCCAGGACGTTCGGCATATTGGAGTCCGGTGCTGGGGGAAAGTGAAAAAAAGGTTCTTTGGAGGATAGAGTGGCCAGGAAAGCCCGCAGCCCCAAAGTCTGGGTGGCAATGCAAGTAGTTCCCAGAGACCTTGAAAGAAAGCAAGAGTTGTTCTGGCTGCCACCTTGGGTCTGGGAGCCAGGCCAGGACGTTCGGCATATTGGGGTCCGGTGCTGGGGGAAAGTCAAAAAAAAGGTGCTTGTGAGGAGAGAGTGGCCAGGAAAGCCCGCAGCCCCAAAGTCTGGGGGGCAATGCAAGTAGTTCCCAGAGACCTTGAAAGAAAGCAAGAGTTGTTCTGGCTGCCACCTTGGGAGTGGGAGCCAGGCCAGGACGTTCGGCATATTGGAGGCCGGTGCTGGGGAAAAGTGAAAAAAAGGTGCTTGTGAGGACAGAGGGTCCAGCAAAGCCCGCAGCCCCAAAGTCTGGGTGGCAATGCAAGTAGTTCCCAGAGACCTTGAAAGAAAGCAAGAGTTGTTCTGCCTGCTACCTTGGGAGTGGGAGCCAGGCCAGGACGTTCAGCATATTGGGGTCCGGTGCTGGGGAAAAGTGAAAAAAAGTTTCTTTTGAGGATCGAGTGGCCAGGAAAGCCCGCAGCCCCAAAGTCTGGGTGGCAATGCAAGTAGTTCCCAGAGACCATGAAAGAAAGCAAGAGTTGTTCTGGCTGCCACCTTGGGTGTGGGAGTCAGGCCAGGACGTTCGGCATATTGGAGGCCGGTGCTAGGGAAAAGTGAAAAAAAGGTTCTTTTGAGGAGAGAGTGGCCAGGAAAGCCCGCAGCCCCAAAGTCTGGGTGGCAATGCAAGTAGTTCCCAGAGACCTTGAAAGAAAGCAAGAGTTGTTCTGGCTGCCACCTTGGGTCTGGGAGCCAGGCCAGGACGTTCGGCATATTGGAGGCCGGTGCTGGGGTAAAGTGAAAAATAGGTGCTTGTGAGGATCGAGTGGCCAGGAAAGCCCGCAGCCCCAAAGTCTGGGTGGCAATGCAAGTAGTTCCCAGAGACCTTGAAACAAAGCAAGAGTTGTTCTGGCTGCCACCTTGGCTGTGGGAGCCAGGCCAGGACGTTCGGCATATTGGGGTCCGGTGCTGGGGAAAAGTGAAAAAAAGGTTCTTTTGAGGAGAGAGTGGCCAGGAAAGCCCGCAGCCCCAAAGTCTGGGTGGCAATGCAAGTAGTTCCCAGAGACCTTGAAAGAAAGCAAGAGTTGTTCTGGCTGCCACCTTGGCTGTGGGAGCCAGGCCAGGACGTTCGGCATATTGGAGTCCGGTGCTGGGGTAAAGTGAAAAAAAGGTTCTTTTGAGGATAGAGTGGCCAGGAAAGCCCGCAGCCCCAAAGTCTGGGTGGCAATGCAAGTAGTTCCCAGAGACCATGAAAGAAAGCAAGAGTTGTTCTGGCTGCCACCTTGGGTGTGGGAGCCAGGCCAGGACGTTCGGCATATTGGAGGCCGGTGCTGGGGTAAAGTGAAAAAAAGGTGCTTGTGAGGACAGAGTGGACAGGAAAGCCCGCAGCCCCAAAGTCTGGGTGGCAATGCAAGTAGTTCCCAGAGACCTTGAAAGAAAGCAAGAGTTGTTCTGGCTGCCACCTTGGGAGTGGGAGCCAGGCCAGGACGTTCGGCATATTGGGGGCCGGTGCTGGGGAAAAGTCAAAAAAAAGGTGCTTGTGAGGACAGAGTGGCCAGGAAAGCCCGCAGCCCCAAAGTCTGGGTGGCAATGCAAGTAGTTCCCAGAGACCTTGAAAGAAAGCAAGAGTTGTTCTGGCTGCCACCTTGGCTGTGGGAGCCAGGCCAGGACGTTCGGCATATTGGAGGCCGGTGCTGGGGAAAAGTGAAAAAAAGGTGCTTGTGAGGACAGAGTGGCCAGGAAAGCCCGCAGCCCCAAAGTCTGGGTGGCAATGCAAGTAGTTCCCAGAGACCTTGAAAGAAAGCAAGAGTTGTTCTGGCTGCCACCTTGGCTGTGGGAGCCAGGCCAGGACGTTCGGCATATTGGAGTCCGGTGCTGGGGTAAAGTGAAAAAAAGGTTCTTTGGAGGATAGAGTGGTCAGGAAAGCCCGCAGCCCCAAAGTCTGGGTGGCAATACAAGTAGTTCCCAGAGACCATGAAAGAAAGCAAGAGTTGTTCTGGCTGCCACCTTGGGTGTGGGAGCCAGGCCAGGACGTTCGGCATATTGGGGTCCGGTGCTGGGGTAAAGTGAAAAAAAGGTTCTTTGGAGGATAGAGTGGCCAGGAAAGCCCGCAGCCCCAAAGTCTGGGTGGCAATGCAAGTAGTTCCCAGAGACCATGAAAGAAAGCAAGAGTTGTTCTGGCTGCCACCTTGGCTGTGGGAGTCAGGCCAGGACGTTCGGCATATTGGAGGCCGGTGCTAGGGAAAAGTGAAAAAAAGGTTCTTTGGAGGATAGAGTGGCCAGGAAAGCCCGCAGCCCCAAAGTCTGGGTGACAATGCAAGTAGTTCCCAGAGACCTTGAAAGAAAGCAAGAGTTGTTCTGGCTGCCACCTTGGGTGTGGGAGCCAGGCCAGGACGTTCGGCATATTGGAGGCCGGTGCTGGGGTAAAGTGAAAAATAGGTGCTTGTGAGGATCGAGTGGCCAGGAAAGCCCGCAGCCCCAAAGTCTGGGTGGCAATGCAAGTAGTTCCCAGAGACCTTGAAAGAAAGCAAGAGTTGTTCTGGCTGCCACCTTGGCTGTGGGAGCCAGGCCAGGACGTTCGGCATATTGGAGGCCGGTGCTGGGGGAAAGTGAAAAAAAGGTGCTTGTGAGGACAGAGGGTCCAGCAAAGCCCGTAGCCCCAAAGTCTGGGTGGCAATGCAAGTAGTTCCCAGAGACCTTGAAAGAAAGCAAGAGTTGTTCTGGCTGCCACCTTGGGAGTGGGAGCCAGGCCAGGACGTTCAGCATATTGGGGTCCGGTGCTGGGGTAAAGTGAAAAAAAGTTTCTTTTGAGGATAGAGTGGCCAGGAAAGCCCGCAGCCCCAAAGTCTGGGTGGCAATGCAAGTAGTTCCCAGAGACCTTGAAAGAAAGCAAGAGTTGTTCTGCCTGCCACCTTGGGTGTGGGAGTCAGGCCAGGACGTTCAGCATATTGGAGGCCGGTGCTGGGGTAAAGTGAAAAAAAGGTGCTTGTGAGGACAGAGTGGACAGGAAAGCCCGCAGCCCCAAAGTCTGGGTGGCAATGCAAGTAGTTCCCAGAGACCATGAAAGAAAGCAAGAGTTGTTCTGGCTGCCACCTTGGGTGTGGGAGTCAGGCCAGGACGTTCGGCATATTGGAGGCCGGTGCTAGGGAAAAGTGAAAAAAAGGTTCTTTGGAGGATAGAGTGGCCAGGAAAGCCCGCAGCCCCAAAGTCTGGGTGACAATGCAAGTAGTTCCCAGAGACCTTGAAAGAAAGCAAGAGTTGTTCTGGCTGCCACCTTGGGTCTGGGAGCCAGGCCAGGACGTTCGGCATATTGGAGGCCGGTGCTGGGGTAAAGTGAAAAATAGGTGCTTGTGAGGATCGAGTGGCCAGGAAAGCCCGCAGCCCCAAAGTCTGGGTGGCAATGCAAGTAGTTCCCAGAGACCTTGAAAGAAAGCAAGAGTTGTTCTGGCTGCCACCTTGGCTGTGGGAGCCAGGCCAGGACGTTCGGCATATTGGAGGCCGGTGCTGGGGGAAAGTGAAAAAAAGGTGCTTGTGAGGACAGAGGGTCCAGCAAAGCCCGTAGCCCCAAAGTCTGGGTGGCAATGCAAGTAGTTCCCAGAGACCTTGAAAGAAAGCAAGAGTTGTTCTGGCTGCCACCTTGGGAGTGGGAGCCAGGCCAGGACGTTCAGCATATTGGGGTCCGGTGCTGGGGTAAAGTGAAAAAAAGTTTCTTTTGAGGATAGAGTGGCCAGGAAAGCCCGCAGCCCCAAAGTCTGGGTGGCAATGCAAGTAGTTCCCAGAGACCTTGAAAGAAAGCAAGAGTTGTTCTGCCTGCCACCTTGGGTGTGGGAGTCAGGCCAGGACGTTCAGCATATTGGAGGCCGGTGCTGGGGTAAAGTGAAAAAAAGGTGCTTGTGAGGACAGAGTGGACAGGAAAGCCCGCAGCCCCAAAGTCTGGGTGGCAATGCAAGTAGTTCCCAGAGACCTTGAAAGAAAGCAAGAGTTGTTCTGGCTGCCACCTTGGGAGTGGGAGCCAGGCCAGGACGTTCAGCATATTGGGGTCCGGTGCTGGGGGAAAGTGAAAAAAAGGTTCTTTTGAGGATAGAGTGGCCAGGAAAGCCTGCAGCCCCAAAGTCTGGGTGGCAATGCAAGTAGTTCCCAGAGACCTTGAGAGAAAGCAAGAGTTGTTCTGCCTGCTACCTTGGCTGTGGGAGCCAGGCCAGGACGTTCGGCATATTGGAGGCCGGTGCTGGGGAAAAGTGAAAAAAAGGTGCTTGTGAGGACAGAGTGGACAGGAAAGCCCGCAGCCCCAAAGTCTGGGTGGCAATGCAAGTAGTTCCCAGAGACCTTGAAAGAAAGCAAGAGTTGTTCTGGCTGCCACCTTGGCTGTGGGAGCCAGGCCAGGACGTTCGGCATATTGGAGTCCGGTGCTGGGGTAAAGTGAAAAAAAGGTTCTTTGGAGGATAGAGTGGTCAGGAAAGCCCGCAGCCCCAAAGTCTGGGTGGCAATACAAGTAGTTCCCAGAGACCATGAAAGAAAGCAAGAGTTGTTCTGGCTGCCACCTTGGGTGTGGGAGCCAGGCCAGGACGTTCGGCATATTGGGGTCCGGTGCTGGGGTAAAGTGAAAAAAAGGTTCTTTGGAGGATAGAGTGGCCAGGAAAGCCCGCAGCCCCAAAGTCTGGGTGGCAATGCAAGTAGTTCCCAGAGACCTTGAAAGAAAGCAAGAGTTGTTCTGGCTGCCACCTTGGGAGTGGGAGCCAGGCCAGGACGTTCGGCATATTGGAGGCCGGTGCTAGGGAAAAGTGAAAAAAAGGTTCCTTGGAGGATAGAGTGGCCAGGAAAGCCCGCAGCCCCAAAGTCTGGGTGACAATGCAAGTAGTTCCCAGAGACCTTGAAAGAAAGCAAGAGTTGTTCTGGATGCCACCTTGGGTCTGGGAGCCAGGCCAGGACGTTCGGCATATTGGAGGCCAATGCTGGGGTAAAGTGAAAAATAGGTGCTTGTGAGGATCGAGTGGCCAGGAAAGCCCGCAGCCCCAAAGTCTGGGTGGCAATGCAAGTAGTTCCCAGAGACCTTGAAAGAAAGCAAGAGTTGTTCTGGCTGCCACCTTGGCTGTGGGAGCCAGGCCAGGACGTTCGGCATATTGGAGGCCGGTGCTGGGGGAAAGTGAAAAAAAGGTGCTTGTGAGGACAGAGGGTCCAGCAAAGCCCGTAGCCCCAAAGTCTGGGTGGCAATGCAAGTAGTTCCCAGAGACCTTGAAAGAAAGCAAGAGTTGTTCTGGCTGCCACCTTGGGAGTGGGAGCCAGGCCAGGACGTTCAGCATATTGGGGTCCGGTGCTGGGGTAAAGTGAAAAAAAGTTTCTTTTGAGGATAGAGTGGCCAGGAAAGCCCGCAGCCCCAAAGTCTGGGTGGCAATGCAAGTAGTTCCCAGAGACCTTGAAAGAAAGCAAGAGTTGTTCTGCCTGCCACCTTGGGTGTGGGAGTCAGGCCAGGACGTTCAGCATATTGGAGGCCGGTGCTGGGGTAAAGTGAAAAAAAGGTGCTTGTGAGGACAGAGTGGCCAGGAAAGCCCGCAGCCCCAAAGTCTGGGTGGCAATGCAAGTAGTTCCCAGAGACCTTGAAAGAAAGCAAGAGTTGTTCTGGCTGCCACCTTGGGAGTGGGAGCCAGGCCAGGACGTTCAGCATATTGGGGTCCGGTGCTGGGGTAAAGTAAAAAAAAGGTGCTTGTGAGGACAGAGTGGCCAGGAAAGCCCGCAGCCCCAAAGTCTGGGTGGCAATGCAAGTAGTTCCCAGAGACCTTGAAAGAAAGCAAGAGTTGTTCTGGCTGCCACCTTGGGAGTGGGAGCCAGGCCAGGACGTTCAGCATATTGGGGGCCGGTGCTGGGGGAAAGTGAAAAAAAGGTTCTTTTGAGGATAGAGTGGCCAGGAAAGCCTGCAGCCCCAAAGTCTGGGTGGCAATGCAAGTAGTTCCCAGAGACCTTGAGAGAAAGCAAGAGTTGTTCTGCCTGCTACCTTGGCTGTGGGAGCCAGGCCAGGACGTTCGGCATATTGGAGGCCGGTGCTGGGGAAAAGTGAAAAAAAGGTGCTTGTGAGGACAGAGTGGACAGGAAAGCCCGCAGCCCCAAAGTCTGGGTGGCAATGCAAGTAGTTCCCAGAGACCTTGAAAGAAAGCAAGAGTTGTTCTGGCTGCCACCTTGGCTGTGGGAGCCAGGCCAGGACGTTCGGCATATTGGAGTCCGGTGCTGGGGTAAAGTGAAAAAAAGGTTCTTTGGAGGATAGAGTGGTCAGGAAAGCCCGCAGCCCCAAAGTCTGGGTGGCAATACAAGTAGTTCCCAGAGACCATGAAAGAAAGCAAGAGTTGTTCTGGCTGCCACCTTGGGTGTGGGAGCCAGGCCAGGACGTTCGGCATATTGGGGTCTGGTGCTGGGGTAAAGTGAAAAAAAGGTTCTTTGGAGGATAGAGTGGCCAGGAAAGCCCGCAGCCCCAAAGTCTGGGTGGCAATGCAAGTAGTTCCCAGAGACCTTGAAAGAAAGCAAGAGTTGTTCTGGCTGCCACCTTGGCTGTGGGAGCCAGGCCAGGACGTTCGGCATATTGGGGTCCGGTGCTGGGGGAAAGTGAAAAAAAGGTTCTTTGGAGGATAGAGTGGCCAGGAAAGCCCGCAGCCCCAAAGTCTGGGTGGCAATGCAAGTAGTTCCCAGAGACCTTGAAAGAAAGCAAGAGTTGTTCTGGCTGCCACCTTGGGTCTGGGAGCCAGGCCAGGACGTTCGGCATATTGGGGTCCGGTGCTGGGGGAAAGTCAAAAAAAAGGTGCTTGTGAGGACAGAGTGGCCAGGAAAGCCCGCAGCCCCAAAGTCTGGGTGACAATGCAAGTAGTTCCCAGAGACCTTGAAAGAAAGCAAGAGTTGTTCTGGATGCCACCTTGGGTCTGGGAGCCAGGCCAGGACGTTCGGCATATTGGAGGCCAATGCTGGGGTAAAGTGAAAAATAGGTGCTTGTGAGGATCGAGTGGCCAGGAAAGCCCGCAGCCCCAAAGTCTGGGTGGCAATGCAAGTAGTTCCCAGAGACCTTGAAAGAAAGCAAGAGTTGTTCTGGCTGCCACCTTGGCTGTGGGAGCCAGGCCAGGACGTTCAGCATATTGGAGGCCGGTGCTGGGGGAAAGTCAAAAAAAGGTGCTTGTGAGGACAGAGGGTCCAGCAAAGCCCGTAGCCCCAAAGTCTGGGTGGCAATGCAAGTAGTTCCCAGAGACCTTGAAAGAAAGCAAGAGTTGTTCTGGCTGCCACCTTGGGAGTGGGAGCCAGGCCAGGACGTTCAGCATATTGGGGTCCGGTGCTGGGGTAAAGTGAAAAAAAGTTTCTTTTGAGGATAGAGTGGCCAGGAAAGCCCGCAGCCCCAAAGTCTGGGTGGCAATGCAAGTAGTTCCCAGAGACCTTGAAAGAAAGCAAGAGTTGTTCTGCCTGCCACCTTGGGTGTGGGAGGCAGGCCAGGACGTTCAGCATATTGGGGGCCGGTGCTGGGGGAAAGTGAAAAAAAGGTTCTTTTGAGGATAGAGTGGCCAGGAAAGCCTGCAGCCCCAAAGTCTGGGTGGCAATGCAAGTAGTTCCCAGAGACCTTGAGAGAAAGCAAGAGTTGTTCTGCCTGCTACCTTGGCTGTGGGAGCCAGGCCAGGACGTTCGGCATATTGGAGGCCGGTGCTGGGGAAAAGTGAAAAAAAGGTGCTTGTGAGGACAGAGTGGACAGGAAAGCCCGCAGCCCCAAAGTCTGGGTGGCAATGCAAGTAGTTCCCAGAGACCTTGAAAGAAAGCAAGAGTTGTTCTGGCTGCCACCTTGGGTGTGGGAGCCAGGCCAGGACGTTCGGCATATTGGGGTCCGGTGCTGGGGTAAAGTGAAAAAAAGGTTCTTTGGAGGATAGAGTGGCCAGGAAAGCCCGCAGCCCCAAAGTCTGGGTGGCAATGCAAGTAGTTCCCAGAGACCTTGAAAGAAAGCAAGAGTTGTTCTGGCTGCCACCTTGGGAGTGGGAGCCAGGCCAGGACGTTCGGCATATTGGAGGCCGGTGCTAGGGAAAAGTGAAAAAAAGGTTCCTTGGAGGATAGAGTGGCCAGGAAAGCCCGCAGCCCCAAAGTCTGGGTGACAATGCAAGTAGTTCCCAGAGACCTTGAAAGAAAGCAAGAGTTGTTCTGGATGCCACCTTGGGTCTGGGAGCCAGGCCAGGACGTTCGGCATATTGGAGGCCAATGCTGGGGTAAAGTGAAAAATAGGTGCTTGTGAGGATCGAGTGGCCAGGAAAGCCCGCAGCCCCAAAGTCTGGGTGGCAATGCAAGTAGTTCCCAGAGACCTTGAAAGAAAGCAAGAGTTGTTCTGGCTGCCACCTTGGCTGTGGGAGCCAGGCCAGGACGTTCGGCATATTGGAGGCCGGTGCTGGGGGAAAGTGAAAAAAAGGTGCTTGTGAGGACAGAGGGTCCAGCAAAGCCCGTAGCCCCAAAGTCTGGGTGGCAATGCAAGTAGTTCCCAGAGACCTTGAAAGAAAGCAAGAGTTGTTCTGGCTGCCACCTTGGGAGTGGGAGCCAGGCCAGGACGTTCAGCATATTGGGGTCCGGTGCTGGGGTAAAGTGAAAAAAAGTTTCTTTTGAGGATAGAGTGGCCAGGAAAGCCCGCAGCCCCAAAGTCTGGGTGGCAATGCAAGTAGTTCCCAGAGACCTTGAAAGAAAGCAAGAGTTGTTCTGCCTGCCACCTTGGGTGTGGGAGTCAGGCCAGGACGTTCAGCATATTGGAGGCCGGTGCTGGGGTAAAGTGAAAAAAAGGTGCTTGTGAGGACAGAGTGGCCAGGAAAGCCCGCAGCCCCAAAGTCTGGGTGGCAATGCAAGTAGTTCCCAGAGACCTTGAAAGAAAGCAAGAGTTGTTCTGGCTGCCACCTTGGGAGTGGGAGCCAGGCCAGGACGTTCAGCATATTGGGGTCCGGTGCTGGGGTAAAGTAAAAAAAAGGTGCTTGTGAGGACAGAGTGGCCAGGAAAGCCCGCAGCCCCAAAGTCTGGGTGGCAATGCAAGTAGTTCCCAGAGACCTTGAAAGAAAGCAAGAGTTGTTCTGGCTGCCACCTTGGGAGTGGGAGCCAGGCCAGGACGTTCAGCATATTGGGGGCCGGTGCTGGGGGAAAGTGAAAAAAAGGTTCTTTTGAGGATAGAGTGGCCAGGAAAGCCTGCAGCCCCAAAGTCTGGGTGGCAATGCAAGTAGTTCCCAGAGACCTTGAGAGAAAGCAAGAGTTGTTCTGCCTGCTACCTTGGCTGTGGGAGCCAGGCCAGGACGTTCGGCATATTGGAGGCCGGTGCTGGGGAAAAGTGAAAAAAAGGTGCTTGTGAGGACAGAGTGGACAGGAAAGCCCGCAGCCCCAAAGTCTGGGTGGCAATGCAAGTAGTTCCCAGAGACCTTGAAAGAAAGCAAGAGTTGTTCTGGCTGCCACCTTGGCTGTGGGAGCCAGGCCAGGACGTTCGGCATATTGGAGTCCGGTGCTGGGGTAAAGTGAAAAAAAGGTTCTTTGGAGGATAGAGTGGTCAGGAAAGCCCGCAGCCCCAAAGTCTGGGTGGCAATACAAGTAGTTCCCAGAGACCATGAAAGAAAGCAAGAGTTGTTCTGGCTGCCACCTTGGGTGTGGGAGCCAGGCCAGGACGTTCGGCATATTGGGGTCTGGTGCTGGGGTAAAGTGAAAAAAAGTTTCTTTTGAGGATAGAGTGGCCAGGAAAGCCCGCAGCCCCAAAGTCTGGGTGGCAATGCAAGTAGTTCCCAGAGACCTTGAAAGAAAGCAAGAGTTGTTCTGGCTGCCACCTTGGCTGTGGGAGCCAGGCCAGGACGTTCGGCATATTGGGGTCCGGTGCTGGGGGAAAGTGAAAAAAAGGTTCTTTGGAGGATAGAGTGGCCAGGAAAGCCCGCAGCCCCAAAGTCTGGGTGGCAATGCAAGTAGTTCCCAGAGACCTTGAAAGAAAGCAAGAGTTGTTCTGGCTGCCACCTTGGGTCTGGGAGCCAGGCCAGGACGTTCGGCATATTGGGGTCCGGTGCTGGGGGAAAGTCAAAAAAAAGGTGCTTGTGAGGACAGAGTGGCCAGGAAAGCCCGCAGCCCCAAAGTCTGGGTGACAATGCAAGTAGTTCCCAGAGACCTTGAAAGAAAGCAAGAGTTGTTCTGGATGCCACCTTGGGTCTGGGAGCCAGGCCAGGACGTTCGGCATATTGGAGGCCAATGCTGGGGTAAAGTGAAAAATAGGTGCTTGTGAGGATCGAGTGGCCAGGAAAGCCCGCAGCCCCAAAGTCTGGGTGGCAATGCAAGTAGTTCCCAGAGACCTTGAAAGAAAGCAAGAGTTGTTCTGGCTGCCACCTTGGCTGTGGGAGCCAGGCCAGGACGTTCAGCATATTGGAGGCCGGTGCTGGGGGAAAGTCAAAAAAAGGTGCTTGTGAGGACAGAGGGTCCAGCAAAGCCCGTAGCCCCAAAGTCTGGGTGGCAATGCAAGTAGTTCCCAGAGACCTTGAAAGAAAGCAAGAGTTGTTCTGGCTGCCACCTTGGGAGTGGGAGCCAGGCCAGGACGTTCAGCATATTGGGGTCCGGTGCTGGGGTAAAGTGAAAAAAAGTTTCTTTTGAGGATAGAGTGGCCAGGAAAGCCCGCAGCCCCAAAGTCTGGGTGGCAATGCAAGTAGTTCCCAGAGACCTTGAAAGAAAGCAAGAGTTGTTCTGCCTGCCACCTTGGGTGTGGGAGGCAGGCCAGGACGTTCAGCATATTGGGGGCCGGTGCTGGGGGAAAGTGAAAAAAAGGTTCTTTTGAGGATAGAGTGGCCAGGAAAGCCTGCAGCCCCAAAGTCTGGGTGGCAATGCAAGTAGTTCCCAGAGACCTTGAGAGAAAGCAAGAGTTGTTCTGCCTGCTACCTTGGCTGTGGGAGCCAGGCCAGGACGTTCGGCATATTGGAGGCCGGTGCTGGGGAAAAGTGAAAAAAAGGTGCTTGTGAGGACAGAGTGGACAGGAAAGCCCGCAGCCCCAAAGTCTGGGTGGCAATGCAAGTAGTTCCCAGAGACCTTGAAAGAAAGCAAGAGTTGTTCTGGCTGCCACCTTGGCTGTGGGAGCCAGGCCAGGACGTTCGGCATATTGGAGTCCGGTGCTGGGGTAAAGTGAAAAAAAGGTTCTTTGGAGGATAGAGTGGTCAGGAAAGCCCGCAGCCCCAAAGTCTGGGTGGCAATACAAGTAGTTCCCAGAGACCATGAAAGAAAGCAAGAGTTGTTCTGGCTGCCACCTTGGGTGTGGGAGCCAGGCCAGGACGTTCGGCATATTGGGGTCCGGTGCTGGGGTAAAGTGAAAAAAAGGTTCTTTGGAGGATAGAGTGGCCAGGAAAGCCCGCAGCCCCAAAGTCTGGGTGGCAATGCAAGTAGTTCCCAGAGACCTTGAAAGAAAGCAAGAGTTGTTCTGGCTGCCACCTTGGCTGTGGGAGCCAGGCCAGGACGTTCGGCATATTGGAGGCCGGTGCTGGGGGAAAGTGAAAAAAAGGTTCTTTGGAGGATAGAGTGGCCAGGAAAGCCCGCAGCCCCAAAGTCTGGGTGGCAATGCAAGTAGTTCCCAGAGACCTTGAAAGAAAGCAAGAGTTGTTCTGGCTGCCACCTTGGGTCTGGGAGCCAGGCCAGGACGTTCGGCATATTGGGGTCCGGTGCTGGGGGAAAGTCAAAAAAAAGGTGCTTGTGAGGACAGAGTGGCCAGGAAAGCCCGCAGCCCCAAAGTCTGGGGGGCAATGCAAGTAGTTCCCAGAGACCTTGAAAGAAAGCAAGAGTTGTTCTGGCTGCCACCTTGGGAGTGGGAGCCAGGCCAGGACGTTCGGCATATTGGAGGCCAGTGCTGGGGAAAAGTGAAAAAAAGGTGCTTGTGAGGACAGAGGGTCCAGCAAAGCCCGCAGCCCCAAAGTCTGGGTGGCAATGCAAGTAGTTCCCAGAGACCTTGAAAGAAAGCAAGAGTTGTTCTGCCTGCTACCTTGGGAGTGGGAGCCAGGCCAGGACGTTCAGCATATTGGGGTCCGGTGCTGGGGAAAAGTGAAAAAAAGTTTCTTTTGAGGATCGAGTGGCCAGGAAAGCCCGCAGCCCCAAAGTCTGGGTGGCAATGCAAGTAGTTCCCAGAGACCATGAAAGAAAGCAAGAGTTGTTCTGGCTGCCACCTTGGGTGTGGGAGTCAGGCCAGGACGTTCGGCATATTGGAGGCCGGTGCTAGGGAAAAGTGAAAAAAAGGTTCCTTGGAGGATAGAGTGGCCAGGAAAGCCCGCAGCCCCAAAGTCTGGGTGACAATGCAAGTAGTTCCCAGAGACCTTGAAAGAAAGCAAGAGTTGTTCTGGATGCCACCTTGGGTCTGGGAGCCAGGCCAGGACGTTCGGCATATTGGAGGCCGGTGCTGGGGTAAAGTGAAAAAAAGGTGCTTGTGAGGATCGAGTGGCCAGGAAAGCCCGCAGCCCCAAAGTCTGGGTGGCAATGCAAGTAGTTCCCAGAGACCTTGAAAGAAAGCAAGAGTTGTTCTGGCTGCCACCTTGGGAGTGGGAGCCAGGCCAGGACGTTCGGCATATTGGAGGCCGGTGCTGGGGAAAGTGAAAAAAAGGTGCTTGTGAGGACAGAGGGCCCAGAAAAGCCCGTAGCCCCAAAGTCTGGGTGGCAATGCAAGTAGTTCCCAGAGACCTTGAAAGAAAGCAAGAGTTGTTCTGGCTGCCACCTTGGGAGTGGGAGCCAGGCCAGGACGTTCAGCATATTGGGGTCCGGTGCTGGGGTAAAGTGAAAAAAAGTTTCTTTTGAGGATAGAGTGGCCAGGAAAGCCTGCAGCCCCAAAGTCTGGGTGGCAATGCAAGTAGTTCCCAGAGACCTTGAAAGAAAGCAAGAGTTGTTCTGGCTGCCACCTTGGGTGTGGGAGTCAGGCCAGGACGTTCAGCATATTGGAGGCCGGTGCTGGGGTAAAGTGAAAAAAAGGTGCTTGTGAGGACAGAGTGGACAGGAAAGCCCGCAGCCCCAAAGTCTGGGTGGCAATGCAAGTAGTTCCCAGAGACCTTGAAAGAAAGCAAGAGTTGTTCTGGCTGCCACCTTGGGAGTGGGAGCCAGGCCAGGACGTTCAGCATATTGGGGTCCGGTGCTGGGGTAAAGTAAAAAAAAGGTGCTTGTGAGGACAGAGTGGACAGGAAAGCCCGCAGCCCCAAAGTCTGGGTGGCAATGCAAGTAGTTCCCAGAGACCTTGAGAGAAAGCAAGAGTTGTTCTGGCTGCCACCTTGGGAGTGGGAGCCAGGCCAGGACGTTCAGCATATTGGGGGCCGGTGCTGGGGTAAAGTGAAAAAAAGGTTCTTTGGAGGATAGAGTGGCCAGGAAAGCCCGCAGCCCCAAAGTCTGGGTGGCAATGCAAGTAGTTCCCAGAGACCATGAAAGAAAGCAAGAGTTGTTCTGGCTGCCACCTTGGGTCTGGGAGCCAGGCCAGGACGTTCGGCATATTGGGGTCCGGTGCTGGGGGAAAGTCAAAATAAAGGTGCTTGTGAGGACAGAGTGGCCAGGAAAGCCCGCAGCCCCAAAGTCTGGGTGGCAATGCAAGTAGTTCCCAGAGACCTTGAAAGAAAGCAAGAGTTGTTCTGGCTGCCACCTTGGGAGTGGGAGCCAGGCCAGGACGTTCGGCATATTGGAGGCCGGTGCTGGGGAAAAGTGAAAAAAAGGTGCTTGTGAGGACAGAGGGTCCAGCAAAGCCCGCAGCCCCAAAGTCTGGGTGGCAATGCAAGTAGTTCCCAGAGACCTTGAAAGAAAGCAAGAGTTGTTCTGCCTGCTACCTTGGGAGTGGGAGCCAGGCCAGGACGTTCAGCATATTGGGGTCCGGTGCTGGGGTAAAGTGAAAAAAAGTTTCTTTTGAGGATAGAGTGGCCAGGAAAGCCCGCAGCCCCAAAGTCTGGGTGGCAATGCAAGTAGTTCCCAGAGACCTTGAAAGAAAGCAAGAGTTGTTCTGGCTGCCACCTTGGGTGTGGGAGTCAGGCCAGGACGTTCGGCATATTGGGGTCTGGTGTTGGGGAAAAGTGAAAAAAAGGTTCTTTTGAGGATAGAGTGGCCAGGAAAGCCTGCAGCCCCAAAGTCTGGGTGGCAATGCAAGTAGTTCCCAGAGACCTTGAAAGAAAGCAAGAGTTGTTCTGGCTGCCACCTTGGGTGTGGGAGTCAGGCCAGGACGTTCAGCATATTGGAGGCCGGTGCTGGGGTAAAGTGAAAAAAAGGTGCTTGTGAGGACAGAGTGGCCAGGAAAGCCCGCAGCCCCAAAGTCTGGGTGGCAATGCAAGTAGTTCCCAGAGACCTTGAAAGAAAGCAAGAGTTGTTCTGGCTGCCACCTTGGGAGTGGGAGCCAGGCCAGGACGTTCAGCATATTGGGGTCCGGTGCTGGGGTAAAGTAAAAAAAAGGTGCTTGTGAGGACAGAGTGGCCAGGAAAGCCCGCAGCCCCAAAGTCTGGGTGGCAATGCAAGTAGTTCCCAGAGACCTTGAAAGAAAGCAAGAGTTGTTCTGCCTGCTACCTTGGCTGTGGGAGCCAGGCCAGGACGTTCGGCATATTGGGGTCCGGTGCTGGGGAAAAGTGAAAAAAAGGTTCTTTTGAGGATAGAGTGGCCAGGAAAGCCCGCAGCCCCAAAGTCTGGGTGGCAATGCAAGTAGTTCCCAGAGACCTTGAAAGAAAGCAAGAGTTGTTCTGGCTGCCACCTTGGGAGTGGGAGCCAGGCCAGGACGTTCAGCATATTGGGGTCCGGTGCTGGGGTAAAGTGAAAAAAAGGTTCTTTTGAGGATAGAGTGGCCAGGAAATCCTGCAGCCCCAAAGTCTGGGTGGCAATGCAAGTAGTTCCCAGAGACCTTGAAAGAAAGCAAGAGTTGTTCTGGCTGCCACCTTGGGAGTGGGAGCCAGGCCAGGACGTTCAGCATATTGGGGTCCGGTGCTGGGGAAAAGTGAAAAAAAGGTGCTCGTGAGGACAGAGGGTCCAGCAAAGTCCGCAGCCCCAAAGTCTGGGTGGCAATGCAAGTAGTTCCCAGAGACCATGAAAGAAAGCAAGAGTTGTTCTGGCTGCCACCTTGGGAGTGGGAGCCAGGCCAGGACGTTCGGCATATTGGAGGCCGGTGCTGGGGAAAAGTGAAAAAAAGGTGCTCATGAGGACAGAGGGTCCAGCAAAGTCCGCAGCCCCAAAGTCTGGGTGGCAATGCAAGTAGTTCCCAGAGACCTTGAAAGAAAGCAAGAGTTGTTCTGGCTGCCACCTTGGCTGTGGGAGCCAGGCCAGGACGTTCAGCATATTGGAGGCCGGTGCTGGGGGAAAGTCAAAAAAAGGTGCTTGTGAGGACAGAGGGTCCAGCAAAGCCCGTAGCCCCAAAGTCTGGGTGGCAATGCAAGTAGTTCCCAGAGACCTTGAAAGAAAGCAAGAGTTGTTCTGGCTGCCACCTTGGGAGTGGGAGCCAGGCCAGGACGTTCAGCATATTGGGGTCCGGTGCTGGGGTAAAGTGAAAAAAAGTTTCTTTTGAGGATAGAGTGGCCAGGAAAGCCCGCAGCCCCAAAGTCTGGGTGGCAATGCAAGTAGTTCCCAGAGACCTTGAAAGAAAGCAAGAGTTGTTCTGCCTGCCACCTTGGGTGTGGGAGGCAGGCCAGGACGTTCAGCATATTGGGGGCCGGTGCTGGGGGAAAGTGAAAAAAAGGTTCTTTTGAGGATAGAGTGGCCAGGAAAGCCTGCAGCCCCAAAGTCTGGGTGGCAATGCAAGTAGTTCCCAGAGACCTTGAGAGAAAGCAAGAGTTGTTCTGCCTGCTACCTTGGCTGTGGGAGCCAGGCCAGGACGTTCGGCATATTGGAGGCCGGTGCTGGGGAAAAGTGAAAAAAAGGTGCTTGTGAGGACAGAGTGGACAGGAAAGCCCGCAGCCCCAAAGTCTGGGTGGCAATGCAAGTAGTTCCCAGAGACCTTGAAAGAAAGCAAGAGTTGTTCTGGCTGCCACCTTGGCTGTGGGAGCCAGGCCAGGACGTTCGGCATATTGGAGTCCGGTGCTGGGGTAAAGTGAAAAAAAGGTTCTTTGGAGGATAGAGTGGTCAGGAAAGCCCGCAGCCCCAAAGTCTGGGTGGCAATACAAGTAGTTCCCAGAGACCATGAAAGAAAGCAAGAGTTGTTCTGGCTGCCACCTTGGGTGTGGGAGCCAGGCCAGGACGTTCGGCATATTGGGGTCCGGTGCTGGGGTAAAGTGAAAAAAAGGTTCTTTGGAGGATAGAGTGGCCAGGAAAGCCCGCAGCCCCAAAGTCTGGGTGGCAATGCAAGTAGTTCCCAGAGACCTTGAAAGAAAGCAAGAGTTGTTCTGGCTGCCACCTTGGCTGTGGGAGCCAGGCCAGGACGTTCGGCATATTGGAGGCCGGTGCTGGGGGAAAGTGAAAAAAAGGTTCTTTGGAGGATAGAGTGGCCAGGAAAGCCCGCAGCCCCAAAGTCTGGGTGGCAATGCAAGTAGTTCCCAGAGACCTTGAAAGAAAGCAAGAGTTGTTCTGGCTGCCACCTTGGGTCTGGGAGCCAGGCCAGGACGTTCGGCATATTGGGGTCCGGTGCTGGGGGAAAGTCAAAAAAAAGGTGCTTGTGAGGACAGAGTGGCCAGGAAAGCCCGCAGCCCCAAAGTCTGGGGGGCAATGCAAGTAGTTCCCAGAGACCTTGAAAGAAAGCAAGAGTTGTTCTGGCTGCCACCTTGGGAGTGGGAGCCAGGCCAGGACGTTCGGCATATTGGAGGCCAGTGCTGGGGAAAAGTGAAAAAAAGGTGCTTGTGAGGACAGAGGGTCCAGCAAAGCCCGCAGCCCCAAAGTCTGGGTGGCAATGCAAGTAGTTCCCAGAGACCTTGAAAGAAAGCAAGAGTTGTTCTGCCTGCTACCTTGGGAGTGGGAGCCAGGCCAGGACGTTCAGCATATTGGGGTCCGGTGCTGGGGAAAAGTGAAAAAAAGTTTCTTTTGAGGATCGAGTGGCCAGGAAAGCCCGCAGCCCCAAAGTCTGGGTGGCAATGCAAGTAGTTCCCAGAGACCATGAAAGAAAGCAAGAGTTGTTCTGGCTGCCACCTTGGGTGTGGGAGTCAGGCCAGGACGTTCGGCATATTGGAGGCCGGTGCTAGGGAAAAGTGAAAAAAAGGTTCCTTGGAGGATAGAGTGGCCAGGAAAGCCCGCAGCCCCAAAGTCTGGGTGACAATGCAAGTAGTTCCCAGAGACCTTGAAAGAAAGCAAGAGTTGTTCTGGATGCCACCTTGGGTCTGGGAGCCAGGCCAGGACGTTCGGCATATTGGAGGCCGGTGCTGGGGTAAAGTGAAAAAAAGGTGCTTGTGAGGATCGAGTGGCCAGGAAAGCCCGCAGCCCCAAAGTCTGGGTGGCAATGCAAGTAGTTCCCAGAGACCTTGAAAGAAAGCAAGAGTTGTTCTGGCTGCCACCTTGGGAGTGGGAGCCAGGCCAGGACGTTCGGCATATTGGAGTCCGGTGCTGGGGAAAGTGAAAAAAAGGTGCTTGTGAGGACAGAGGGCCCAGAAAAGCCCGTAGCCCCAAAGTCTGGGTGGCAATGCAAGTAGTTCCCAGAGACCTTGAAAGAAAGCAAGAGTTGTTCTGGCTGCCACCTTGGGAGTGGGAGCCAGGCCAGGACGTTCAGCATATTGGGGTCCGGTGCTGGGGTAAAGTGAAAAAAAGTTTCTTTTGAGGATAGAGTGGCCAGGAAAGCCTGCAGCCCCAAAGTCTGGGTGGCAATGCAAGTAGTTCCCAGAGACCTTGAAAGAAAGCAAGAGTTGTTCTGGCTGCCACCTTGGGTGTGGGAGTCAGGCCAGGACGTTCAGCATATTGGAGGCCGGTGCTGGGGTAAAGTGAAAAAAAGGTGCTTGTGAGGACAGAGTGGACAGGAAAGCCCGCAGCCCCAAAGTCTGGGTGGCAATGCAAGTAGTTCCCAGAGACCTTGAAAGAAAGCAAGAGTTGTTCTGGCTGCCACCTTGGGAGTGGGAGCCAGGCCAGGACGTTCAGCATATTGGGGTCCGGTGCTGGGGTAAAGTAAAAAAAAGGTGCTTGTGAGGACAGAGTGGACAGGAAAGCCCGCAGCCCCAAAGTCTGGGTGGCAATGCAAGTAGTTCCCAGAGACCTTGAGAGAAAGCAAGAGTTGTTCTGGCTGCCACCTTGGGAGTGGGAGCCAGGCCAGGACGTTCAGCATATTGGGGGCCGGTGCTGGGGGAAAGTGAAAAAAAGGTTCTTTGGAGGATAGAGTGGCCAGGAAAGCCCGCAGCCCCAAAGTCTGGGTGGCAATGCAAGTAGTTCCCAGAGACCATGAAAGAAAGCAAGAGTTGTTCTGGCTGCCACCTTGGGTCTGGGAGCCAGGCCAGGACGTTCGGCATATTGGGGTCCGGTGCTGGGGGAAAGTCAAAATAAAGGTGCTTGTGAGGACAGAGTGGCCAGGAAAGCCCGCAGCCCCAAAGTCTGGGTGGCAATGCAAGTAGTTCCCAGAGACCTTGAAAGAAAGCAAGAGTTGTTCTGGCTGCCACCTTGGGAGTGGGAGCCAGGCCAGGACGTTCGGCATATTGGAGGCCGGTGCTGGGGAAAAGTGAAAAAAAGGTGCTTGTGAGGACAGAGGGTCCAGCAAAGCCCGCAGCCCCAAAGTCTGGGTGGCAATGCAAGTAGTTCCCAGAGACCTTGAAAGAAAGCAAGAGTTGTTCTGCCTGCTACCTTGGGAGTGGGAGCCAGGCCAGGACGTTCAGCATATTGGGGTCCGGTGCTGGGGTAAAGTGAAAAAAAGTTTCTTTTGAGGATAGAGTGGCCAGGAAAGCCCGCAGCCCCAAAGTCTGGGTGGCAATGCAAGTAGTTCCCAGAGACCTTGAAAGAAAGCAAGAGTTGTTCTGGCTGCCACCTTGGGTGTGGGAGTCAGGCCAGGACGTTCGGCATATTGGGGTCTGGTGTTGGGGAAAAGTGAAAAAAAGGTTCTTTTGAGGATAGAGTGGCCAGGAAAGCCTGCAGCCCCAAAGTCTGGGTGGCAATGCAAGTAGTTCCCAGAGACCTTGAAAGAAAGCAAGAGTTGTTCTGGCTGCCACCTTGGGTGTGGGAGTCAGGCCAGGACGTTCAGCATATTGGAGGCCGGTGCTGGGGTAAAGTGAAAAAAAGGTGCTTGTGAGGACAGAGTGGCCAGGAAAGCCCGCAGCCCCAAAGTCTGGGTGGCAATGCAAGTAGTTCCCAGAGACCTTGAAAGAAAGCAAGAGTTGTTCTGGCTGCCACCTTGGGAGTGGGAGCCAGGCCAGGACGTTCAGCATATTGGGGTCCGGTGCTGGGGTAAAGTAAAAAAAAGGTGCTTGTGAGGACAGAGTGGCCAGGAAAGCCCGCAGCCCCAAAGTCTGGGTGGCAATGCAAGTAGTTCCCAGAGACCTTGAAAGAAAGCAAGAGTTGTTCTGCCTGCTACCTTGGCTGTGGGAGCCAGGCCAGGACGTTCGGCATATTGGGGTCCGGTGCTGGGGAAAAGTGAAAAAAAGGTTCTTTTGAGGATAGAGTGGCCAGGAAAGCCCGCAGCCCCAAAGTCTGGGTGGCAATGCAAGTAGTTCCCAGAGACCTTGAAAGAAAGCAAGAGTTGTTCTGGCTGCCACCTTGGGAGTGGGAGCCAGGCCAGGACGTTCAGCATATTGGGGTCCGGTGCTGGGGTAAAGTGAAAAAAAGGTTCTTTTGAGGATAGAGTGGCCAGGAAATCCTGCAGCCCCAAAGTCTGGGTGGCAATGCAAGTAGTTCCCAGAGACCTTGAAAGAAAGCAAGAGTTGTTCTGGCTGCCACCTTGGGAGTGGGAGCCAGGCCAGGACGTTCAGCATATTGGGGTCCGGTGCTGGGGAAAAGTGAAAAAAAGGTGCTCGTGAGGACAGAGGGTCCAGCAAAGTCCGCAGCCCCAAAGTCTGGGTGGCAATGCAAGTAGTTCCCAGAGACCATGAAAGAAAGCAAGAGTTGTTCTGGCTGCCACCTTGGGAGTGGGAGCCAGGCCAGGACGTTCGGCATATTGGAGGCCGGTGCTGGGGAAAAGTGAAAAAAAGGTGCTCATGAGGACAGAGGGTCCAGCAAAGTCCGCAGCCCCAAAGTCTGGGTGGCAATGCAAGTAGTTCCCAGAGACCTTGAAAGAAAGCAAGAGTTGTTCTGGCTGCCACCTTGGCTGTGGGAGCCAGGCCAGAACGTTCAGCATATTGGGGTCCGGTGCTGGGGAAAAGTGAAAAAAAGTTTCTTTTGAAGATAGAGTGACCAGGAAAGCCCGCAGCCCCAAAGTCTGGGTGGCAATGCAAGTAGTTCCCAGAGACCTTGAAAGAAAGCAAGAGTTGTTCTGGCTGCCACCTTGGCTGTGGGAGCCAGGCCAGGACGTTCGGCATATTGGAGTCCGGTGCTGGGGTAAAGTGAAAAAAAGGTTCTTTGGAGGATAGAGTGGCCAGGAAAGCCCGCAGCCCCAAAGTCTGGGTGGCAATGCAAGTAGTTCCCAGAGACCTTGAAAGAAAGCAAGAGTTGTTCTGGCTGCCACCTTGGGAGTGGGAGCCAGGCCAGGACGTTCGGCATATTGGGGTCCGGTGCTGGGGGAAAGTCAAAAAAAAGGTGCTTGTGAGGACAGAGTGGACAGGAAAGCCCGCAGCCCCAAAGTCTGGGTGGCAATGCAAGTAGTTCCCAGAGACCTTGAAAGAAAGCAAGAGTTGTTCTGGCTGCCACCTTGGGAGTGGGAGCCAGGCCAGGACGTTCGGCATATTGGAGGCCGGTGCTGGGGAAAAGTGAAAAAAAGGTGCTTGTGAGGACAGAGTAGACAGGAAAGCCCGCAGCCCCAAAGTCTGGGTGGCAATGCAAGTAGTTCCCAGAGACCTTGAAAGAAAGCAAGAGTTGTTCTGCCTGCTACCTTGGGAGTGGGAGCCAGGCCAGGACGTTCGGCATATTGGGGTCCGGTGCTGGGGTAAAGTGAAAAAAAGGTTCTTTGGAGGATAGAGTGGCCAGGAAAGCCCGCAGCCCCAAAGTCTGGGTGACAATGCAAGTAGTTCCCAGAGACCATGAAAGAAAGCAAGAGTTGTTCTGGCTGCCACCTTGGGTGTGGGAGTCAGGCCAGGACGTTCGGCATATTTGAGGCCGGTGCTGGGGTAAAGTGAAAAAAAGTTTCTTTTGAGGATCGAGTGGCCAGGAAAGCCCGCAGCCCCAAAGTCTGGGTGGCAATGCAAGTAGTTCCCAGAGACCTTGAAAGAAAGAAAGAGTTGTTCTGGCTGCCACCTTGGGAGTGGGAGCCAGGCCAGGACATTCGGCATATTGGAGGCCGGTGCTAGGGTAAAGTGAAAAAAAGTTTCTTTTGAGGAGAGAGTGGCCAGGAAGGCTCGCAGCCCCAAAGTCTGGGTGGCAATGCAAGTAGTTCCCAGAGACCTTGAAAGAAAGCAAGAGTTGTTCTGGCTGCCACCTTGGCTGTGGGAGTCAGGCCAGGACGTTCGGCATATTGGGGTCCGGTGCTAGGGAAAAGTGAAAAAAAGGTTCTTTGGAGGATAGAGTGGCCAGGAAAGCCCGCAGCCCCAAAGTCTGGGTGGCAATGCAAGTAGTTCCCAGAGACCTTGAAAGAGAGCAAGAGTTGTTCTGGCTGCCACCTTGGCTGTGGGAGCCAGGCCAGGACGTTCGGCATATTGGAGGCCGGTGTTGGGGGAAAGTGAAAAAAAGGTGCTTGTGAGGACAGAGGGTCCAGCAAAGCCTGTAGCCCCAAAGTCTGGGTGGCAATGCAAGTAGTTCCCAGAGACCTTGAAAGAAAGCAAGAGTTGTTCTGGCTGCCACCTTGGGAGTGGGAGCCAGGCCAGGACGTTCAGCATACTGGGGTCCGGTGCTGGGGTAAAGTGAAAAAAAGGTTCTTTTGAGGATAGAGTGGCCAGGAAAGCCGGTAGCCCCAAAGTCTGGGTGGCAATGCAAGTAGTTCCCAGAGACCTTGAAAGAGAGCAAGAGTTGTTCTGGCTGCTACCTTGGGTGTGGGAGCCAGGCCAGGACGTTCGGCATATTGGGGGCCGGTGCTGGGGAAAAGTCAAAAAAAGGTGCTTGTGAGGATAGAGTGTCCAGCAAAGTCCGCAGCCCCAAAGTCTGGGTGGCAATGCAAGTAGTTCCCAGAGACCTTGAAAGAAAGCAAGAGTTGTTCTGGCTGCCACCTTGGCAGTGGGAGCCAGGCCAGGACGTTCGGCATATTGGAGGCCGGTGCTGGGGTAAAGTGAAAAAAAGGTTCTTTTGAGGATAGAGTGGCCAGGAAAGCTCGCAGCCCCAAAGTCTGGGTGGCAATGCAAGTAGTTCCCAGAGACCTTGAAAGAAAGCAAGAGTTGTTCTGGCTGCCACCTTGGCTGTGGGAGCCAGGCCAGGACGTTCGGCATATTGGGGTCCGGTGCTGGGGAAAAGTGAAAAAAAGGTTCTTTTGAGGATAGAGTGGCCAGGAAAGCCCGCAGCCCCAAAGTCTGGGTGGCAATGCAAGTAGTTCCCAGAGACCTTGAAAGAAAGCAAGAGTTGTTCTGGCTGCCACCTTGGGAGTGGGAGCCAGGCCAGGACGTTCAGCATATTGGGGTCCGGTGCTGGGGTAAAGTGAAAAAAAGGTTCTTTTGAGGATAGAGTGGCCAGGAAAGCCCGCAGCCCCAAAGTCTGGGTGGCAATGCAAGTAGTTCCCAGAGACCATGAAAGAAAGCAAGAGTTGTTCTGGCTGCCACCTTGGGAGTGGGAGCCAGGCCAGGACGTTCGGCATATTGGAGGCCGGTGCTGGGGAAAAGTGAAAAAAAGGTGCTCGTGAGGACAGAGGGTCCAGCAAAGTCCGCAGCCCCAAAGTCTGGGTGGCAATGCAAGTAGTTCCCAGAGACCTTGAAAGAAAGCAAGAGTTGTTCTGGCTGCCACCTTGGCTGTGGGAGCCAGGCCAGAACGTTCAGCATATTGGGGTCCGGTGCTGGGGAAAAGTGAAAAAAAGTTTCTTTTGAAGATAGAGTGACCAGGAAAGCCCGCAGCCCCAAAGTCTGGGTGGCAATGCAAGTAGTTCCCAGAGACCTTGAAAGAAAGCAAGAGTTGTTCTGGCTGCCACCTTGGCTGTGGGAGCCAGGCCAGGACGTTCGGCATATTGGAGTCCGGTGCTGGGGTAAAGTGAAAAAAAGGTTCTTTGGAGGATAGAGTGGCCAGGAAAGCCCGCAGCCCCAAAGTCTGGGTGGCAATGCAAGTAGTTCCCAGAGACCTTGAAAGAAAGCAAGAGTTGTTCTGGCTGCCACCTTGGGAGTGGGAGCCAGGCCAGGACGTTCGGCATATTGGGGTCCGGTGCTGGGGGAAAGTCAAAAAAAAGGTGCTTTTGAGGATAGAGTGGACAGGAAAGCCCGCAGCCCCAAAGTCTGGGTGGCAATGCAAGTAGTTCCCAGAGACCTTGAAAGAAAGCAAGAGTTGTTCTGGCTGCCACCTTGGGAGTGGGAGCCAGGCCAGGACGTTCGGCATATTGGAGGCCGGTGCTGGGGAAAAGTGAAAAAAAGGTGCTTGTGAGGACAGAGTAGACAGGAAAGCCCGCAGCCCCAAAGTCTGGGTGGCAATGCAAGTAGTTCCCAGAGACCTTGAAAGAAAGCAAGAGTTGTTCTGCCTGCTACCTTGGCTGTGGGAGCCAGGCCAGGACGTTCGGCATATTGGGGGCCGGTGCTGGGGAAAAGTGAAAAAAAGGTTCTTTGGAGGATAGAGTGGCCAGGAAAGCCCGCAGCCCCAAAGTCTGGGTGACAATGCAAGTAGTTCCCAGAGACCATGAAAGAAAGCAAGAGTTGTTCTGGCTGCCACCTTGGGTGTGGGAGTCAGGCCAGGACGTTCGGCATATTTGAGGCCGGTGCTGGGGTAAAGTGAAAAAAAGTTTCTTTTGAGGATCGAGTGGCCAGGAAAGCCCGCAGCCCCAAAGTCTGGGTGGCAATGCAAGTAGTTCCCAGAGACCTTGAAAGAAAGAAAGAGTTGTTCTGGCTGCCACCTTGGGAGTGGGAGCCAGGCCAGGACATTCGGCATATTGGAGGCCGGTGCTAGGGTAAAGTGAAAAAAAGTTTCTTTTGAGGAGAGAGTGGCCAGGAAGGCTCGCAGCCCCAAAGTCTGGGTGGCAATGCAAGTAGTTCCCAGAGACCTTGAAAGAAAGCAAGAGTTGTTCTGGCTGCCACCTTGGCTGTGGGAGTCAGGCCAGGACGTTCGGCATATTGGGGTCCGGTGCTAGGGAAAAGTGAAAAAAAGGTTCTTTGGAGGATAGAGTGGCCAGGAAAGCCCGCAGCCCCAAAGTCTGGGTGGCAATGCAAGTAGTTCCCAGAGACCTTGAAAGAGAGCAAGAGTTGTTCTGGCTGCCACCTTGGCTGTGGGAGCCAGGCCAGGACGTTCGGCATATTGGAGGCCGGTGTTGGGGGAAAGTGAAAAAAAGGTGCTTGTGAGGACAGAGGGTCCAGCAAAGCCTGTAGCCCCAAAGTCTGGGTGGCAATGCAAGTAGTTCCCAGAGACCTTGAAAGAAAGCAAGAGTTGTTCTGGCTGCCACCTTGGGAGTGGGAGCCAGGCCAGGACGTTCAGCATATTGGGGTCCGGTGCTGGGGGAAAGTCAAAAAAAAGGTGCTTGTGAGGACAGAGTGGACAGGAAAGCCCGCAGCCCCAAAGTCTGGGTGGCAATGCAAGTAGTTCCCAGAGACCTTGAAAGAAAGCAAGAGTTGTTCTGGCTGCCACCTTGGGAGTGGGAGCCAGGCCAGGACGTTCGGCATATTGGAGGCCGGTGCTGGGGAAAAGTGAAAAAAAGGTGCTTGTGAGGACAGAGTAGACAGGAAAGCCCGCAGCCCCAAAGTCTGGGTGGCAATGCAAGTAGTTCCCAGAGACCTTGAAAGAAAGCAAGAGTTGTTCTGCCTGCTACCTTGGGAGTGGGAGCCAGGCCAGGACGTTCGGCATATTGGGGTCCGGTGCTGGGGAAAAGTGAAAAAAAGGTTCTTTGGAGGATAGAGTGGCCAGGAAAGCCCGCAGCCCCAAAGTCTGGGTGACAATGCAAGTAGTTCCCAGAGACCATGAAAGAAAGCAAGAGTTGTTCTGGCTGCCACCTTGGGTGTGGGAGTCAGGCCAGGACGTTCGGCATATTTGAGGCCGGTGCTGGGGTAAAGTGAAAAAAAGTTTCTTTTGAGGATCGAGTGGCCAGGAAAGCCCGCAGCCCCAAAGTCTGGGTGGCAATGCAAGTAGTTCCCAGAGACCTTGAAAGAAAGAAAGAGTTGTTCTGGCTGCCACCTTGGGAGTGGGAGCCAGGCCAGGACATTCGGCATATTGGAGGCCGGTGCTAGGGTAAAGTGAAAAAAAGTTTCTTTTGAGGAGAGAGTGGCCAGGAAGGCTCGCAGCCCCAAAGTCTGGGTGGCAATGCAAGTAGTTCCCAGAGACCTTGAAAGAAAGCAAGAGTTGTTCTGGCTGCCACCTTGGCTGTGGGAGTCAGGCCACGACGTTCGGCATATTGGGGTCCGGTGCTAGGGAAAAGTGAAAAAAAGGTTCTTTGGAGGATAGAGTGGCCAGGAAAGCCCGCAGCCCCAAAGTCTGGGTGGCAATGCAAGTAGTTCCCAGAGACCTTGAAAGAGAGCAAGAGTTGTTCTGGCTGCCACCTTGGCTGTGGGAGCCAGGCCAGGACGTTCGGCATATTGGAGGCCGGTGTTGGGGGAAAGTGAAAAAAAGGTGCTTGTGAGGACAGAGGGTCCAGCAAAGCCTGTAGCCCCAAAGTCTGGGTGGCAATGCAAGTAGTTCCCAGAGACCTTGAAAGAAAGCAAGAGTTGTTCTGGCTGCCACCTTGGGAGTGGGAGCCAGGCCAGGACGTTCAGCATATTGGGGTCCGGTGCTGGGGTAAAGTGAAAAAAAGGTTCTTTTGAGGATAGAGTGGCCAGGAAAGCCGGTAGCCCCAAAGTCTGGGTGGCAATGCAAGTAGTTCCCAGAGACCTTGAAAGAAAGCAAGAGTTGTTCTGGCTGCCACCTTGGCTGTGGGAGCCAGGTCAGGACGTTCAGCATATTGGGGTCCGGTGCTGGGGTAAAGTGAAAAAAAGGTTCTTTGGAGGATAGAGTGGCCAGGAAAGCCCGCAGCCCCAAAGTCTGGGTGGCAATGCAAGTAGTTCCCAGAGACCTTGAAAGAAAGCAAGAGTTGTTCTGGCTGCTACCTTGGGTGTGGGAGCCAGGCCAGGACGTTCGGCATATTGGGGGCCGGTGCTGGGGAAAAGTCAAAAAAAGGTGCTTGTGAGGATAGAGTGTCCAGCAAAGTCCGCAGCCCCAAAGTCTGGGTGGCAATGCAAGTAGTTCCCAGAGACCTTGAAAGAAAGCAAGAGTTGTTCTGGCTGCCACCTTGGCAGTGGGAGCCAGGCCAGGACGTTCGGCATATTGGGGTCCGGTGCTGGGGTAAAGTGAAAAAAAGGTTCTTTTGAGGATAGAGTGGCCAGGAAAGCCGGTAGCCCCAAAGTCTGGGTGGCAATGCAAGTAGTTCCCAGAGACCTTGAAAGAAAGCAAGAGTTGTTCTGGCTGCCACCTTGGCTGTGGGAGCCAGGTCAGGACGTTCAGCATATTGGGGTCCGGTGCTGGGGTAAAGTGAAAAAAAGGTTCTTTGGAGGATAGAGTGGCCAGGAAAGCCCGCAGCCCCAAAGTCTGGGTGGCAATGCAAGTAGTTCCCAGAGACCTTGAAAGAAAGCAAGATTGTTCTGGCTGCTACCTTGGGTGTGGGAGCCAGGCCAGGACGTTCGGCATATTGGGGTCCGGTGCTAGGGAAAAGTGAAAAAAAGGTTCTTTGGAGGATAGAGTGGCCAGGAAAGCCCGCAGCCCCAAAGTCTGGGTGGCAATGCAAGTAGTTCCCAGAGACCTTGAAAGAAAGCAAGAGTTGTTCTGGCTGCCACCTTGGGTGTGGGAGTCAGGCCAGGACGTTCGGCATATTTGAGGCCGGTGCTGGGGGAAAGTGAAAAAAAGTTTCTTTTGAGGATCGAGTGGCCAGGAAAGCCCGCAGCCCCAAAGTCTGGGTGGCAATGCAAGTAGTTCCCAGAGACCTTGAAAGAAAGCAAGAGTTGTTCTGGCTGCCACCTTGGCTGTGGGAGCCAGGCCAGGACGTTCGGCATATTGGAGGCCGGTGCTGGGGTAAAGTGAAAAAAAGGTGCTTGTGAGGACAGAGGGTCCAGCAAAGCCCGTAGCCCCAAAGTCTGGGTGGCAATGCAAGTAGTTCCCAGAGACCTTGAAAGAAAGCAAGAGTTGTTCTGGCTGCCACCTTGGGAGTGGGAGCCAGGCCAGGACGTTCAGCATATTGGGGTCCGGTGCTGGGGTAAAGTGAAAAAAAGGTTCTTTTGAGGATAGAGTGGCCAGGAAAGCCCGCAGCCCCAAAGTCTGGGTGGCAATGCAAGTAGTTCCCAGAGACCTTGAAAGAAAGCAAGAGTTGTTCTGGCTGCCACCTTGGCTGTGGGAGCCAGGCCAGGACGTTCAGCATATTGGGGTCCGGTGCTGGGGAAAAGTGAAAAAAAGTTTCTTTTGAGGATCGAGGGGCCAGGAAAGCCCGCAGCCCCAAAGTCTGGGTGGCAATGCAAGTAGTTCCCAGAGACCTTGAAAGAAAGCAAGAGTTGTTCTGGCTGCCACCTTGGCTGTGGGAGCCAGGCCAGGACGTTCGGCATATTGGAGGCCGGTGCTGGGGGAAAGTGAAAAAAAGGTTCTTTGGAGGATAGAGTGGCCAGGAAAGCCCGCAGCCCCAAAGTCTGGGTGGCAATGCAAGTAGTTCCCAGAGACCTTGAAAGAAAGCAAGAGTTGTTCTGGCTGCTACCTTGGGTGTGGGAGCCAGGCCAGGACGTTCGGCATATTGGGGGCCGGTGCTGGGGGAAAGTGAAAAAAAGGTGCTTGTGAGGACAGAGTGGACAGGAAAGCCCGCAGCCCCAAAGTCTGGGTGGCAATGCAAGTAGTTCCCAGAGACCTTGAAAGAAAGCAAGAGTTGTTCTGGCTGCTACCTTGGGAGTGGGAGCCAGGCCAGGACGTTCGGCATATTGGGGTCCGGTGCTGGGGTAAAGTGAAAAAAAGTTTCTTTTGAGGAGAGAGTGGCCAGGAAAGCCCGCAGCCCCAAAGTCTGGGTGGCAATGCAAGTAGTTCCCAGAGACCTTGAAAGAAAGAGTTGTTCTGGCTGCCACCTTGGGAGTGGGAGCCAGGCCAGGACATTCGGCATATTGGAGGCCGGTGCTAGGGTAAAGTGAAAAAAAGTTTCTTTTGAGGAGAGAGTGGCCAGGAAGGCTCGCAGCCCCAAAGTCTGGGTGGCAATGCAAGTAGTTCCCAGAGACCTTGAAAGAAAGCAAGAGTTGTTCTGGCTGCCACCTTGGCTGTGGGAGTCAGGCCAGGACGTTCGGCATATTGGGGTCCGGTGCTAGGGAAAAGTGAAAAAAAGGTTCTTTGGAGGATAGAGTGGCCAGGAAAGCCCGCAGCCCCAAAGTCTGGGTGGCAATGCAAGTAGTTCCCAGAGACCTTGAAAGAAAGCAAGAGTTGTTCTGGCTGCCACCTTGGGTGTGGGAGTCAGGCCAGGACGTTTGGCATATTTGAGGCCGGTGCTGGGGTAAAGTGAAAAAAAGTTTCTTTTGAGGATCGAGTGGCCAGGAAAGCCCGCAGCCCCAAAGTCTGGGTGGCAATGCAAGTAGTTCCCAGAGACCTTGAAAGAAAGCAAGAGTTGTTCTGGCTGCCACCTTGGCTGTGGGAGCCAGGCCAGGACGTTCGGCATATTGGAGGCCGGTGCTGGGGGAAAGTGAAAAAAAGGTGCTTGTGAGGACAGAGTGTCCAGCAAAGCCTGTAGCCCCAAAGTCTGGGTGGCAATGCAAGTAGTTCCCAGAGACCTTGAAAGAAAGCAAGAGTTGTTCTGGCTGCCACCTTGGGAGTGGGAGCCAGGCCAGGACGTTCAGCATATTGGGGTCCGGTGCTGGGGTAAAGTGAAAAAAAGGTTCTTTTGAGGATAGAGTGGCCAGGAAAGCCTGCAGCCCCAAAGTCTGGGTGGCAATGCAAGTAGTTCCCAGAGACCTTGAAAGAAAGCAAGAGTTGTTCTGGCTGCCACCTTGGCTGTGGGAGCCAGGCCAGGACGTTCAGCATATTGGGGTCCGGTGCTGGGGAAAAGTGAAAAAAAGGTTCTTTTGAGGAGAGAGTGGCCAGGAAAGCCCGCAGCCCCAAAGTCTGGGTGGCAATGCAAGTAGTTCCCAGAGACCTTGAAAGAAAGCAAGAGTTGTTCTGGCTGCCACCTTGGCTGTGGGAGCCAGGCCAGGACGTTCGGCATATTGGAGGCCGGTGCTGGGGGAAAGTGAAAAAAAGGTTCTTTGGAGGACAGAGTGGCCAGGAAAGCGTGCAGCCCCAAAGTCTGGGTGGCAATGCAAGTAGTTCCCAGAGACCATGAAAGAAAGCAAGAGTTGTTCTGGCTGCCACCTTGGCTGTGGGAGCCAGGCCAGGACGTTCGGCATATTGGAGGCCGGTGCTGGGGTAAAGTGAAAAAAAGGTGCTTGTGAGGACAGAGTGGACAGGAAAGCCCGCAGCCCCAAAGGCTGGGTGGCAATGCAAGTAGTTCCCAGAGACCTTGAAAGAAAGCAAGAGTTGTTCTGGCTGCCACCTTGGCTGTGGGAGCCAGGCCAGGACGTTCGGCATATTGGGGGCCGGTGCTGGGGGAAAGTCAAAAAAAAGGTGCTTGTGAGGACAGAGTGGCCAGGAAAGCCCGCAGCCCCAAAGTCTGGGTGGCAATGCAAGTAGTTCCCAGAGACCTTGAAAGAAAGCAAGAGTTGTTCTGGCTGCCACCTTGGCTATGGGAGCCAGGCCAAGACGTTCGGCATATTGGAGGCCGGTGCTGGGGAAAAGTGAAAAAAAGGTGCTTGTGAGGACAGAGGGTCCAGCAAAGTCCGCAGCCCCAAAGTCTGGGTGGCAATGCAAGTAGTTCCCAGAGACCTTGAAAGAAAGCAAGAGTTGTTCTGGCTGCCACCTTGGCTGTGGGAGCCAGGCCAGGACGTTCAGCATATTGGGGTCCGGTGCTGGGGAAAAGTGAAAAAAAGGTTCTTTTGAGGATCGAGGGGCCAGGAAAGCCCGCAGCCCCAAAGTCTGGGTGGCAATGCAAGTAGTTCCCAGAGACCTTGAAAGAAAGCAAGAGTTGTTCTGGCTGCCACCTTGGCTGTGGGAGCCAGGCCAGGACGTTCAGCATATTGGAGGCCGGTGCTGGGGAAAAGTGAAAAAAAGGTTCTTTGGAGGATAGAGTGGCCAGGAAAGCCCGCAGCCCCAAAGTCTGGGTGGCAATGCAAGTAGTTCCCAGAGACCATGAAAGAAAGCAAGAGTTGTTCTGGCTGCCACCTTGGGTGTGGGAGCCAGGCCAGGACGTTCGGCATATTGGAGGCCGGTGCTGGGGTAAAGTGAGAAAAAGGTGCTTGTGAGGACAGAGTGGACAGGAAAGCCCGCAGCCCCAAAGTCTGGGTGGCAATGCAAGTAGTTCCCAGAGACCTTGAAAGAAAGCAAGAGTTGTTCTGGCTGCCACCTTGGGTGTGGGAGCCAGGCCAGGACGTTCGGCATATTGGGGTCCGGTGCTGGGGGAAAGTGAAAAAAAGGTTCTTTGGAGGATAGAGTGGCCAGGAAAGCCCGCAGCCCCAAAGTCTGGGTGGCAATGCAAGTAGTTCCCAGAGACCTTGAAAGAAAGCAAGAGTTGTTCTGGCTGCCACCTTGGCTGTGGGAGGCAGGCCAGGACGTTCGGCATATTGGAGGCCGGTGCTGGGGAAAAGTGAAAAAAAGGTGCTTGTGAGGACAGAGTGGACAGGAAAGCCCGCAGCCCCAAAGTCTGGGTGGCAATGCAAGTAGTTCCCAGAGACCTTGAAAGAAAGCAAGAGTTGTTCTGGCTGCCACCTTGGGAGTGGGAGCCAGGCCAGGACGTTCAGCATATTGGAGTCCGGTGCTGGGGTAAAGTGAAAAAAAGGTTCTTTGGAGGATAGAGTGGTCAGGAAAGCCCGCAGCCCCAAAGTCTGGGTGGCAATACAAGTAGTTCCCAGAGACCATGAAAGAAAGCAAGAGTTGTTCTGGCTGCCACCTTGGGAGTGGGAGCCAGGCCAGGACGTTCAGCATATTGGGGTCCGGTGCTGGGGTAAAGTGAAAAAAAGGTTCTTTTGAGGATAGAGTGGCCAGGAAAGCCCGCAGCCCCAAAGTCTGGGTGGCAATGCAAGTAGTTCCCAGAGACCTTGAAAGAAAGCAAGAGTTGTTCTGCCTGCTACCTTGGGAGTGGGAGCCAGGCCAGGACGTTCGGCATATTGGGGTCCGGTGCTGGGGTAAAGTGAAAAAAAGGTTCTTTGGAGGATAGAGTGGCCAGGAAAGCCCGCAGCCCCAAAGTCTGGGTGACAATGCAAGTAGTTCCCAGAGACCATGAAAGAAAGCAAGAGTTGTTCTGGCTGCCACCTTGGGTGTGGGAGTCAGGCCAGGACGTTCGGCATATTTGAGGCCGGTGCTGGGGTAAAGTGAAAAAAAGTTTCTTTTGAGGATCGAGTGGCCAGGAAAGCCCGCAGCCCCAAAGTCTGGGTGGCAATGCAAGTAGTTCCCAGAGACCTTGAAAGAAAGAAAGAGTTGTTCTGGCTGCCACCTTGGGAGTGGGAGCCAGGCCAGGACATTCGGCATATTGGAGGCCGGTGCTAGGGTAAAGTGAAAAAAAGTTTCTTTTGAGGAGAGAGTGGCCAGGAAGGCTCGCAGCCCCAAAGTCTGGGTGGCAATGCAAGTAGTTCCCAGAGACCTTGAAAGAAAGCAAGAGTTGTTCTGGCTGCCACCTTGGCTGTGGGAGTCAGGCCAGGACGTTCGGCATATTGGGGTCCGGTGCTAGGGAAAAGTGAAAAAAAGGTTCTTTGGAGGATAGAGTGGCCAGGAAAGCCCGCAGCCCCAAAGTCTGGGTGGCAATGCAAGTAGTTCCCAGAGACCTTGAAAGAGAGCAAGAGTTGTTCTGGCTGCCACCTTGGCTGTGGGAGCCAGGCCAGGACGTTCGGCATATTGGAGGCCGGTGTTGGGGGAAAGTGAAAAAAAGGTGCTTGTGAGGACAGAGGGTCCAGCAAAGCCTGTAGCCCCAAAGTCTGGGTGGCAATGCAAGTAGTTCCCAGAGACCTTGAAAGAAAGCAAGAGTTGTTCTGGCTGCCACCTTGGGAGTGGGAGCCAGGCCAGGACGTTCAGCATATTGGGGTCCGGTGCTGGGGTAAAGTGAAAAAAAGGTTCTTTTGAGGATAGAGTGGCCAGGAAAGCCGGTAGCCCCAAAGTCTGGGTGGCAATGCAAGTAGTTCCCAGAGACCTTGAAAGAAAGCAAGAGTTGTTCTGGCTGCCACCTTGGCTGTGGGAGCCAGGTCAGGACGTTCAGCATATTGGGGTCCGGTGCTGGGGTAAAGTGAAAAAAAGGTTCTTTGGAGGATAGAGTGGCCAGGAAAGCCCGCAGCCCCAAAGTCTGGGTGGCAATGCAAGTAGTTCCCAGAGACCTTGAAAGAAAGCAAGAGTTGTTCTGGCTGCTACCTTGGGTGTGGGAGCCAGGCCAGGACGTTCGGCATATTGGGGGCCGGTGCTGGGGAAAAGTCAAAAAAAGGTGCTTGTGAGGATAGAGTGTCCAGCAAAGTCCGCAGCCCCAAAGTCTGGGTGGCAATGCAAGTAGTTCCCAGAGACCTTGAAAGAAAGCAAGAGTTGTTCTGGCTGCCACCTTGGCAGTGGGAGCCAGGCCAGGACGTTCGGCATATTGGAGGCCGGTGCTGGGGTAAAGTGAAAAAAAGGTTCTTTTGAGGATAGAGTGGCCAGGAAAGCTCGCAGCCCCAAAGTCTGGGTGGCAATGCAAGTAGTTCCCAGAGACCTTGAAAGAAAGCAAGAGTTGTTCTGGCTGCCACCTTGGCTGTGGGAGCCAGGCCAGGACGTTCGGCATATTGGGGTCCGGTGCTGGGGAAAAGTGAAAAAAAGGTTCTTTTGAGGATAGAGTGGCCAGGAAAGCCCGCAGCCCCAAAGTCTGGGTGGCAATGCAAGTAGTTCCCAGAGACCTTGAAAGAAAGCAAGAGTTGTTCTGGCTGCCACCTTGGGAGTGGGAGCCAGGCCAGGACGTTCAGCATATTGGGGTCCGGTGCTGGGGTAAAGTGAAAAAAAGGTTCTTTTGAGGATAGAGTGGCCAGGAAAGCCCGCAGCCCCAAAGTCTGGGTGGCAATGCAAGTAGTTCCCAGAGACCATGAAAGAAAGCAAGAGTTGTTCTGGCTGCCACCTTGGGAGTGGGAGCCAGGCCAGGACGTTCGGCATATTGGAGGCCGGTGCTGGGGAAAAGTGAAAAAAAGGTGCTCGTGAGGACAGAGGGTCCAGCAAAGTCCGCAGCCCCAAAGTCTGGGTGGCAATGCAAGTAGTTCCCAGAGACCTTGAAAGAAAGCAAGAGTTGTTCTGGCTGCCACCTTGGCTGTGGGAGCCAGGCCAGAACGTTCAGCATATTGGGGTCCGGTGCTGGGGAAAAGTGAAAAAAAGTTTCTTTTGAAGATAGAGTGACCAGGAAAGCCCGCAGCCCCAAAGTCTGGGTGGCAATGCAAGTAGTTCCCAGAGACCTTGAAAGAAAGCAAGAGTTGTTCTGGCTGCCACCTTGGCTGTGGGAGCCAGGCCAGGACGTTCGGCATATTGGAGTCCGGTGCTGGGGTAAAGTGAAAAAAAGGTTCTTTGGAGGATAGAGTGGCCAGGAAAGCCCGCAGCCCCAAAGTCTGGGTGGCAATGCAAGTAGTTCCCAGAGACCTTGAAAGAAAGCAAGAGTTGTTCTGGCTGCCACCTTGGGAGTGGGAGCCAGGCCAGGACGTTCGGCATATTGGGGTCCGGTGCTGGGGGAAAGTCAAAAAAAAGGTGCTTTTGAGGATAGAGTGGACAGGAAAGCCCGCAGCCCCAAAGTCTGGGTGGCAATGCAAGTAGTTCCCAGAGACCTTGAAAGAAAGCAAGAGTTGTTCTGGCTGCCACCTTGGGAGTGGGAGCCAGGCCAGGACGTTCGGCATATTGGAGGCCGGTGCTGGGGAAAAGTGAAAAAAAGGTGCTTGTGAGGACAGAGTAGACAGGAAAGCCCGCAGCCCCAAAGTCTGGGTGGCAATGCAAGTAGTTCCCAGAGACCTTGAAAGAAAGCAAGAGTTGTTCTGCCTGCTACCTTGGCTGTGGGAGCCAGGCCAGGACGTTCGGCATATTGGGGGCCGGTGCTGGGGAAAAGTGAAAAAAAGGTTCTTTGGAGGATAGAGTGGCCAGGAAAGCCCGCAGCCCCAAAGTCTGGGTGACAATGCAAGTAGTTCCCAGAGACCATGAAAGAAAGCAAGAGTTGTTCTGGCTGCCACCTTGGGTGTGGGAGTCAGGCCAGGACGTTCGGCATATTTGAGGCCGGTGCTGGGGTAAAGTGAAAAAAAGTTTCTTTTGAGGATCGAGTGGCCAGGAAAGCCCGCAGCCCCAAAGTCTGGGTGGCAATGCAAGTAGTTCCCAGAGACCTTGAAAGAAAGAAAGAGTTGTTCTGGCTGCCACCTTGGGAGTGGGAGCCAGGCCAGGACATTCGGAATATTGGAGGCCGGTGCTAGGGTAAAGTGAAAAAAAGTTTCTTTTGAGGAGAGAGTGGCCAGGAAGGCTCGCAGCCCCAAAGTCTGGGTGGCAATGCAAGTAGTTCCCAGAGACCTTGAAAGAAAGCAAGAGTTGTTCTGGCTGCCACCTTGGCTGTGGGAGTCAGGCCAGGACGTTCGGCATATTGGGGTCCGGTGCTAGGGAAAAGTGAAAAAAAGGTTCTTTGGAGGATAGAGTGGCCAGGAAAGCCCGCAGCCCCAAAGTCTGGGTGGCAATGCAAGTAGTTCCCAGAGACCTTGAAAGAGAGCAAGAGTTGTTCTGGCTGCCACCTTGGCTGTGGGAGCCAGGCCAGGACGTTCGGCATATTGGAGGCCGGTGTTGGGGGAAAGTGAAAAAAAGGTGCTTGTGAGGACAGAGGGTCCAGCAAAGCCTGTAGCCCCAAAGTCTGGGTGGCAATGCAAGTAGTTCCCAGAGACCTTGAAAGAAAGCAAGAGTTGTTCTGGCTGCCACCTTGGGAGTGGGAGCCAGGCCAGGACGTTCAGCATATTGGGGTCCGGTGCTGGGGGAAAGTCAAAAAAAAGGTGCTTGTGAGGACAGAGTGGACAGGAAAGCCCGCAGCCCCAAAGTCTGGGTGGCAATGCAAGTAGTTCCCAGAGACCTTGAAAGAAAGCAAGAGTTGTTCTGGCTGCCACCTTGGGAGTGGGAGCCAGGCCAGGACGTTCGGCATATTGGGGTCCGGTGCTGGGGGAAAGTCAAAAAAAAGGTTCTTTTGAGGACAGAGTGGACAGGAAAGCCCGCAGCCCCAAAGTCTGGGTGGCAATGCAAGTAGTTCCCAGAGACCTTGAAAGAAAGCAAGAGTTGTTCTGGCTGCCACCTTGGGAGTGGGAGCCAGGCCAGGACGTTCGGCATATTGGAGGCCGGTGCTGGGGAAAAGTGAAAAAAAGGTGCTTGTGAGGACAGAGTAGACAGGAAAGCCCGCAGCCCCAAAGTCTGGGTGGCAATGCAAGTAGTTCCCAGAGACCTTGAAAGAAAGCAAGAGTTGTTCTGCCTGCTACCTTGGGAGTGGGAGCCAGGCCAGGACGTTCGGCATATTGGGGTCCGGTGCTGGGGAAAAGTGAAAAAAAGTTTCTTTTGAGGATCGAGTGGCCAGGAAAGCCCGCAGCCCCAAAGTCTGGGTGACAATGCAAGTAGTTCCCAGAGACCATGAAAGAAAGCAAGAGTTGTTCTGGCTGCCACCTTGGGTGTGGGAGTCAGGCCAGGACGTTCGGCATATTTGAGGCCGGTGCTGGGGTAAAGTGAAAAAAAGTTTCTTTTGAGGATCGAGTGGCCAGGAAAGCCCGCAGCCCCAAAGTCTGGGTGGCAATGCAAGTAGTTCCCAGAGACCTTGAAAGAAAGAAAGAGTTGTTCTGGCTGCCACCTTGGGAGTGGGAGCCAGGCCAGGACATTCGGCATATTGGGGTCCGGTGCTAGGGTAAAGTGAAAAAAAGTTTCTTTTGAGGAGAGAGTGGCCAGGAAGGCTCGCAGCCCCAAAGTCTGGGTGGCAATGCAAGTAGTTCCCAGAGACCTTGAAAGAAAGCAAGAGTTGTTCTGGCTGCCACCTTGGCTGTGGGAGTCAGGCCAGGACGTTCGGCATATTGGGGTCCGGTGCTAGGGAAAAGTGAAAAAAAGGTTCTTTGGAGGATAGAGTGGCCAGGAAAGCCCGCAGCCCCAAAGTCTGGGTGGCAATGCAAGTAGTTCCCAGAGACCTTGAAAGAGAGCAAGAGTTGTTCTGGCTGCCACCTTGGCTGTGGGAGCCAGGCCAGGACGTTCGGCATATTGGAGGCCGGTGTTGGGGGAAAGTGAAAAAAAGGTGCTTGTGAGGACAGAGGGTCCAGCAAAGCCTGTAGCCCCAAAGTCTGGGTGGCAATGCAAGTAGTTCCCAGAGACCTTGAAAGAAAGCAAGAGTTGTTCTGGCTGCCACCTTGGGAGTGGGAGCCAGGCCAGGACGTTCAGCATATTGGGGTCCGGTGCTGGGGTAAAGTGAAAAAAAGGTTCTTTTGAGGATAGAGTGGCCAGGAAAGCCGGTAGCCCCAAAGTCTGGGTGGCAATGCAAGTAGTTCCCAGAGACCTTGAAAGAAAGCAAGAGTTGTTCTGGCTGCCACCTTGGCTGTGGGAGCCAGGTCAGGACGTTCAGCATATTGGGGTCCGGTGCTGGGGTAAAGTGAAAAAAAGGTTCTTTGGAGGATAGAGTGGCCAGGAAAGCCCGCAGCCCCAAAGTCTGGGTGGCAATGCAAGTAGTTCCCAGAGACCTTGAAAGAAAGCAAGAGTTGTTCTGGCTGCTACCTTGGGTGTGGGAGCCAGGCCAGGACGTTCGGCATATTGGGGGCCGGTGCTGGGGAAAAGTCAAAAAAAGGTGCTTGTGAGGATAGAGTGTCCAGCAAAGTCCGCAGCCCCAAAGTCTGGGTGGCAATGCAAGTAGTTCCCAGAGACCTTGAAAGAAAGCAAGAGTTGTTCTGGCTGCCACCTTGGCAGTGGGAGCCAGGCCAGGACGTTCGGCATATTGGGGTCCGGTGCTGGGGTAAAGTGAAAAAAAGGTTCTTTTGAGGATAGAGTGGCCAGGAAAGCCGGTAGCCCCAAAGTCTGGGTGGCAATGCAAGTAGTTCCCAGAGACCTTGAAAGAAAGCAAGAGTTGTTCTGGCTGCCACCTTGGCTGTGGGAGCCAGGTCAGGACGTTCAGCATATTGGGGTCCGGTGCTGGGGTAAAGTGAAAAAAAGGTTCTTTGGAGGATAGAGTGGCCAGGAAAGCCCGCAGCCCCAAAGTCTGGGTGGCAATGCAAGTAGTTCCCAGAGACCTTGAAAGAAAGCAAGATTGTTCTGGCTGCTACCTTGGGTGTGGGAGCCAGGCCAGGACGTTCGGCATATTGGGGTCCGGTGCTAGGGAAAAGTGAAAAAAAGGTTCTTTGGAGGATAGAGTGGCCAGGAAAGCCCGCAGCCCCAAAGTCTGGGTGGCAATGCAAGTAGTTCCCAGAGACCTTGAAAGAAAGCAAGAGTTGTTCTGGCTGCCACCTTGGGTGTGGGAGTCAGGCCAGGACGTTTGGCATATTTGAGGCCGGTGCTGGGGTAAAGTGAAAAAAAGTTTCTTTTGAGGATCGAGTGGCCAGGAAAGCCCGCAGCCCCAAAGTCTGGGTGGCAATGCAAGTAGTTCCCAGAGACCTTGAAAGAAAGCAAGAGTTGTTCTGGCTGCCACCTTGGCTGTGGGAGCCAGGCCAGGACGTTCGGCATATTGGAGGCCGGTGCTGGGGTAAAGTGAAAAAAAGGTGCTTGTGAGGACAGAGGGTCCAGCAAAGCCCGTAGCCCCAAAGTCTGGGTGGCAATGCAAGTAGTTCCCAGAGACCTTGAAAGAAAGCAAGAGTTGTTCTGGCTGCCACCTTGGGAGTGGGAGCCAGGCCAGGACGTTCAGCATATTGGGGTCCGGTGCTGGGGTAAAGTGAAAAAAAGGTTCTTTTGAGGATAGAGTGGCCAGGAAAGCCCGCAGCCCCAAAGTCTGGGTGGCAATGCAAGTAGTTCCCAGAGACCTTGAAAGAAAGCAAGAGTTGTTCTGGCTGCCACCTTGGCTGTGGGAGCCAGGCCAGGACGTTCAGCATATTGGGGTCCGGTGCTGGGGAAAAGTGAAAAAAAGTTTCTTTTGAGGATCGAGGGGCCAGGAAAGCCCGCAGCCCCAAAGTCTGGGTGGCAATGCAAGTAGTTCCCAGAGACCTTGAAAGAAAGCAAGAGTTGTTCTGGCTGCCACCTTGGCTGTGGGAGCCAGGCCAGGACGTTCGGCATATTGGAGGCCGGTGCTGGGGGAAAGTGAAAAAAAGGTTCTTTGGAGGATAGAGTGGCCAGGAAAGCCCGCAGCCCCAAAGTCTGGGTGGCAATGCAAGTAGTTCCCAGAGACCTTGAAAGAAAGCAAGAGTTGTTCTGGCTGCTACCTTGGGTGTGGGAGCCAGGCCAGGACGTTCGGCATATTGGGGGCCGGTGCTGGGGGAAAGTGAAAAAAAGGTGCTTGTGAGGACAGAGTGGACAGGAAAGCCCGCAGCCCCAAAGTCTGGGTGGCAATGCAAGTAGTTCCCAGAGACCTTGAAAGAAAGCAAGAGTTGTTCTGGCTGCTACCTTGGGAGTGGGAGCCAGGCCAGGACGTTCGGCATATTGGGGTCCGGTGCTGGGGTAAAGTGAAAAAAAGTTTCTTTTGAGGAGAGAGTGGCCAGGGAAGCCCGCAGCCCCAAAGTCTGGGTGGCAATGCAAGTAGTTCCCAGAGACCTTGAAAGAAAGAGTTGTTCTGGCTGCCACCTTGGGAGTGGGAGCCAGGCCAGGACATTCGGCATATTGGAGGCCGGTGCTAGGGTAAAGTGAAAAAAAGTTTCTTTTGAGGAGAGAGTGGCCAGGAAGGCTCGCAGCCCCAAAGTCTGGGTGGCAATGCAAGTAGTTCCCAGAGACCTTGAAAGAAAGCAAGAGTTGTTCTGGCTGCCACCTTGGCTGTGGGAGTCAGGCCAGGACGTTCGGCATATTGGGGTCCGGTGCTAGGGAAAAGTGAAAAAAAGGTTCTTTGGAGGATAGAGTGGCCAGGAAAGCCCGCAGCCCCAAAGTCTGGGTGGCAATGCAAGTAGTTCCCAGAGACCTTGAAAGAAAGCAAGAGTTGTTCTGGCTGCCACCTTGGGTGTGGGAGTCAGGCCAGGACGTTTGGCATATTTGAGGCCGGTGCTGGGGTAAAGTGAAAAAAAGTTTCTTTTGAGGATCGAGTGGCCAGGAAAGCCCGCAGCCCCAAAGTCTGGGTGGCAATGCAAGTAGTTCCCAGAGACCTTGAAAGAAAGCAAGAGTTGTTCTGGCTGCCACCTTGGCTGTGGGAGCCAGGCCAGGACGTTCGGCATATTGGAGGCCGGTGCTGGGGGAAAGTGAAAAAAAGGTGCTTGTGAGGACAGAGTGTCCAGCAAAGCCCGTAGCCCCAAAGTCTGGGTGGCAATGCAAGTAGTTCCCAGAGACCTTGAAAGAAAGCAAGAGTTGTTCTGGCTGCCACCTTGGGAGTGGGAGCCAGGCCAGGACGTTCAGCATATTGGGGTCCGGTGCTGGGGTAAAGTGAAAAAAAGGTTCTTTTGAGGATAGAGTGGCCAGGAAAGCCTGCAGCCCCAAAGTCTGGGTGGCAATGCAAGTAGTTCCCAGAGACCTTGAAAGAAAGCAAGAGTTGTTCTGGCTGCCACCTTGGCTGTGGGAGCCAGGCCAGGACGTTCAGCATATTGGGGTCCGGTGCTGGGGAAAAGTGAAAAAAAGGTTCTTTTGAGGAGAGAGTGGCCAGGAAAGCCCGCAGCCCCAAAGTCTGGGTGGCAATGCAAGTAGTTCCCAGAGACCTTGAAAGAAAGCAAGAGTTGTTCTGGCTGCCACCTTGGCTGTGGGAGCCAGGCCAGGACGTTCGGCATATTGGAGGCCGGTGCTGGGGGAAAGTGAAAAAAAGGTTCTTTGGAGGACAGAGTGGCCAGGAAAGCGTGCAGCCCCAAAGTCTGGGTGGCAATGCAAGTAGTTCCCAGAGACCATGAAAGAAAGCAAGAGTTGTTCTGGCTGCCACCTTGGCTGTGGGAGCCAGGCCAGGACGTTCGGCATATTTGAGGCCGGTGCTGGGGTAAAGTGAAAAAAAGGTGCTTGTGAGGACAGAGTGGACAGGAAAGCCCGCAGCCCCAAAGTCTGGGTGGCAATGCAAGTAGTTCCCAGAGACCTTGAAAGAAAGCAAGAGTTGTTCTGGCTGCCACCTTGGCTGTGGGAGCCAGGCCAGGACGTTCGGCATATTGGGGGCCGGTGCTGGGGGAAAGTCAAAAAAAAGGTGCTTGTGAGGACAGAGTGGCCAGGAAAGCCCGCAGCCCCAAAGTCTGGGTGGCAATGCAAGTAGTTCCCAGAGACCTTGAAAGAAAGCAAGAGTTGTTCTGGCTGCCACCTTGGCTATGGGAGCCAGGCCAGGACGTTCGGCATATTGGAGGCCGGTGCTGGGGAAAAGTGAAAAAAAGGTGCTTGTGAGGACAGAGGGTCCAGCAAAGTCCGCAGCCCCAAAGTCTGGGTGGCAATGCAAGTAGTTCCCAGAGACCTTGAAAGAAAGCAAGAGTTGTTCTGGCTGCCACCTTGGCTGTGGGAGCCAGGCCAGGACGTTCAGCATATTGGGGTCCGGTGCTGGGGAAAAGTGAAAAAAAGGTTCTTTTGAGGATCGAGGGGCCAGGAAAGCCCGCAGCCCCAAAGTCTGGGTGGCAATGCAAGTAGTTCCCAGAGACCTTGAAAGAAAGCAAGAGTTGTTCTGGCTGCCACCTTGGCTGTGGGAGCCAGGCCAGGACGTTCAGCATATTGGAGGCCGGTGCTGGGGAAAAGTGAAAAAAAGGTTCTTTGGAGGATAGAGTGGCCAGGAAAGCCCGCAGCCCCAAAGTCTGGGTGGCAATGCAAGTAGTTCCCAGAGACCATGAAAGAAAGCAAGAGTTGTTCTGGCTGCCACCTTGGGTGTGGGAGCCAGGCCAGGACGTTCGGCATATTGGAGGCCGGTGCTGGGGTAAAGTGAGAAAAAGGTGCTTGTGAGGACAGAGTGGACAGGAAAGCCCGCAGCCCCAAAGTCTGGGTGGCAATGCAAGTAGTTCCCAGAGACCTTGAAAGAAAGCAAGAGTTGTTCTGGCTGCCACCTTGGGTGTGGGAGCCAGGCCAGGACGTTCGGCATATTGGGGTCCGGTGCTGGGGGAAAGTGAAAAAAAGGTTCTTTGGAGGATAGAGTGGCCAGGAAAGCCCGCAGCCCCAAAGTCTGGGTGGCAATGCAAGTAGTTCCCAGAGACCTTGAAAGAAAGCAAGAGTTGTTCTGGCTGCCACCTTGGCTGTGGGAGGCAGGCCAGGACGTTCGGCATATTGGAGGCCGGTGCTGGGGAAAAGTGAAAAAAAGGTGCTTGTGAGGACAGAGTGGACAGGAAAGCCCGCAGCCCCAAAGTCTGGGTGGCAATGCAAGTAGTTCCCAGAGACCTTGAAAGAAAGCAAGAGTTGTTCTGGCTGCCACCTTGGGAGTGGGAGCCAGGCCAGGACGTTCAGCATATTGGAGTCCGGTGCTGGGGTAAAGTGAAAAAAAGGTTCTTTGGAGGATAGAGTGGTCAGGAAAGCCCGCAGCCCCAAAGTCTGGGTGGCAATACAAGTAGTTCCCAGAGACCATGAAAGAAAGCAAGAGTTGTTCTGGCTGCCACCTTGGGAGTGGGAGCCAGGCCAGGACGTTCAGCATATTGGGGTCCGGTGCTGGGGTAAAGTGAAAAAAAGGTTCTTTTGAGGATAGAGTGGCCAGGAAAGCCCGCAGCCCCAAAGTCTGGGTGGCAATGCAAGTAGTTCCCAGAGACCTTGAAAGAAAGCAAGAGTTGTTCTGGCTGCCACCTTGGGAGTGGGAGCCAGGCCAGGACGTTCGGCATATTGGGGTCCGGTGCTGGGGGAAAGTGAAAAAAAGGTTCTTTGGAGGATAGAGTGGCCAGGAAAGCCCGCAGCCCCAAAGTCTGGGTGGCAATGCAAGTAGTTCCCAGAGACCTTGAAAGAAAGCAAGAGTTGTTCTGGCTGCCACCTTGGCTGTGGGAGCCAGGCCAGGACGTTCGGCATATTGGAGTCCGGTGCTGGGGTAAAGTGAAAAAAAGGTTCTTTGGAGGATAGAGTGGTCTAGGAAAGCCCGCAGCCCCAAAGTCTGGGTGGCAATACAAGTAGTTCCCAGAGACCATGAAAGAAAGCAAGAGTTGTTCTGGCTGCCCCCTTGGGTTTGGGAGCCAGGCCAGGACGTTCGGCATATTGGAGGCCTGTGCTGGGGAAAAGTGAAAAAAAGGTGCTTGTGAGGACAGACGGTCCAGCAAAGCCCGCAGCACCAAAGTCTGGGTGGCAATGCAAGTAGTTCCCAGAGACCTTGAAAGAAAGCAAGAGTTGTTCTGGCTGCCACCTTGGGAGTGGGAGCCAGGCCAGGACGTTCAGCATATTGGGGTCCGGTGCTGGGGTAAAGTGAAAAAAAGGTTCTTTTGAGGATAGAGTGGCCAGGAAAGCCTGCAGCCCCAAAGTCTGGGTGGCAATGCAAGTAGTTCCCAGAGACCTTGAAAGAAAGCAAGAGTTGTTCTGGCTGCCACCTTGGCTGTGGGAGCCAGGCCAGGACGTTCAGCATATTGGGGTCCAGTGCTGGGGAAAAGTGAAAAAAAGGTTCTTTTGAGGAGAGAGTGGCCAGGAAAGCCCGCAGCCCCAAAGTCTGGGTGGCAATGCAAGTAGTTCCCAGAGACCTTGAAAGAAAGCAAGAGTTGTTCTGGCTGCCACCTTGGCTGTGGGAGCCAGGCCAGGACGTTCGGCATATTGGAGGCCGGTGCTGGGGGAAAGTGAAAAAAAGGTTCTTTGGAGGACAGAGTGGCCAGGAAAGCGTGCAGCCCCAAAGTCTGGGTGGCAATGCAAGTAGTTCCCAGAGACCTTGAAAGAAAGCAAGAGTTGTTCTGGCTGCCACCTTGGCTATGGGAGCCAGGCCAGGACGTTCGGCATATTGGAGGCCGGTGCTGGGGAAAAGTGAAAAAAAGGTGCTTGTGAGGACAGAGTAGACAGGAAAGCCCGCAGCCCCAAAGGCTGGGTGGCAATGCAAGTAGTTCCCAGAGACCTTGAAAGAAAGCAAGAGTTGTTCTGGCTGCTACCTTGGGAGTGGGAGCCAGGCCAGGACGTTCGGCATATTGGGGTCCGGTGCTGGGGAAAAGTGAAAAAAAGGTTCTTTGGAGGATAGAGTGGCCAGGAAAGCCCGCAGCCCCAAAGTCTGGGTGACAATGCAAGTAGTTCCCAGAGACCATGAAAGAAAGCAAGAGTTGTTCTGGCTGCCACCTTGGGTGTGGGAGTCAGGCCAGGACGTTCGGCATATTGGAGGCCGGTGCTGGGGTAAAGTGAAAAAAAGTTTCTTTTGAGGATCGAGTGGCCAGGAAAGCCCGCAGCCCCAAAGTCTGGGTGGCAATGCAAGTAGTTCCCAGAGACCTTGAAAGAAAGAAAGAGTTGTTCTGGCTGCCACCTTGGGAGTGGGAGCCAGGCCAGGACATTCGGCATATTGGAGGCCGGTGCTAGGGTAAAGTGAAAAAAAGTTTCTTTTGAGGAGAGAGTGGCCAGGAAGGCTCGCAGCCCCAAAGTCTGGGTGGCAATGCAAGTAGTTCCCAGAGACCTTGAAAGAAAGCAAGAGTTGTTCTGGCTGCCACCTTGGCTGTGGGAGTCAGGCCAGGACGTTCGGCATATTGGGGTCCGGTGCTAGGGAAAAGTGAAAAAAAGGTTCTTTGGAGGATAGAGTGGCCAGGAAAGCCCGCAGCCCCAAAGTCTGGGTGGCAATGCAAGTAGTTCCCAGAGACCTTGAAAGAGAGCAAGAGTTGTTCTGGCTGCCACCTTGGCTGTGGGAGCCAGGCCAGGACGTTCGGCATATTGGAGGCCGGTGTTGGGGGAAAGTGAAAAAAAGGTGCTTGTGAGGACAGAGGGTCCAGCAAAGCCTGTAGCCCCAAAGTCTGGGTGGCAATGCAAGTAGTTCCCAGAGACCTTGAAAGAAAGCAAGAGTTGTTCTGGCTGCCACCTTGGGAGTGGGAGCCAGGCCAGGACGTTCAGCATATTGGGGTCCGGTGCTGGGGTAAAGTGAAAAAAAGGTTCTTTTGAGGATAGAGTGGCCAGGAAAGCCGGTAGCCCCAAAGTCTGGGTGGCAATGCAAGTAGTTCCCAGAGACCTTGAAAGAAAGCAAGAGTTGTTCTGGCTGCCACCTTGGCTGTGGGAGCCAGGTCAGGACGTTCAGCATATTGGGGTCCGGTGCTGGGGTAAAGTGAAAAAAAGGTTCTTTGGAGGATAGAGTGGCCAGGAAAGCCCGCAGCCCCAAAGTCTGGGTGGCAATGCAAGTAGTTCCCAGAGACCTTGAAAGAAAGCAAGAGTTGTTCTGGCTGCTACCTTGGGTGTGGGAGCCAGGCCAGGACGTTCGGCATATTGGGGGCCGGTGCTGGGGAAAAGTCAAAAAAAGGTGCTTGTGAGGATAGAGTGTCCAGCAAAGTCCGCAGCCCCAAAGTCTGGGTGGCAATGCAAGTAGTTCCCAGAGACCTTGAAAGAAAGCAAGAGTTGTTCTGGCTGCCACCTTGGCAGTGGGAGCCAGGCCAGGACGTTCGGCATATTGGGGTCCGGTGCTGGGGTAAAGTGAAAAAAAGGTTCTTTTGAGGATAGAGTGGCCAGGAAAGCCGGTAGCCCCAAAGTCTGGGTGGCAATGCAAGTAGTTCCCAGAGACCTTGAAAGAAAGCAAGAGTTGTTCTGGCTGCCACCTTGGCTGTGGGAGCCAGGTCAGGACGTTCAGCATATTGGGGTCCGGTGCTGGGGTAAAGTGAAAAAAAGGTTCTTTGGAGGATAGAGTGGCCAGGAAAGCCCGCAGCCCCAAAGTCTGGGTGGCAATGCAAGTAGTTCCCAGAGACCTTGAAAGAAAGCAAGATTGTTCTGGCTGCTACCTTGGGTGTGGGAGCCAGGCCAGGACGTTCGGCATATTGGGGGCCGGTGCTGGGGAAAAGTCAAAAAAAGGTGCTTGTGAGGATAGAGTGTCCAGCAAAGTCCGCAGCCCCAAAGTCTGGGTGGCAATGCAAGTAGTTCCCAGAGACCTTGAAAGAAAGCAAGAGTTGTTCTGGCTGCCACCTTGGGAGTGGGAGCCAGGCCAGGACGTTCGGCATATTGGGGTCCGGTGCTGGGGAAAAGTGAAAAAAAGGTTCTTTGGAGGACAGAGTGGCCAGGAAAGCCCGCAGCCCCAGTCTGGGTGACAATGCAAGTAGTTCCCAGAGACCTTGAAAGAAAGCAAGAGTTGTTCTGGCTGCCACCTTGGCTGTGGGAGCCAGGCCAGGACGTTCAGCATATTGGGGTCCGGTGCTGGGGAAAAGTGAAAAAAAGGTTCTTTGGAGGACAGAGTGGCCAGGAAAGCCCGCAGCCCCAAAGTCTGGGTGGCAATGCAAGTAGTTCCCAGAGACCATGAAAGAAAGCAAGAGTTGTTCTGGCTGCCACCTTGGCTGTGGGAGCCAGGCCAGGACGTTCGGCATATTTGAGGCCGGTGCTGGGGTAAAGTGAAAAAAAGGTGCTTGTGAGGACAGAGTGGACAGGAAAGCCCGCAGCCCCAAAGTCTGGGTGGCAATGCAAGTAGTTCCCAGAGACCTTGAAAGAAAGCAAGAGTTGTTCTGGCTGCCACCTTGGCTGTGGGAGCCAGGCCAGGACGTTCGGCATATTGGGGGCCGGTGCTGGGGGAAAGTCAAAAAAAAGGTGCTTGTGAGGACAGAGTGGCCAGGAAAGCCCGCAGCCCCAAAGTCTGGGTGGCAATGCAAGTAGTTCCCAGAGACCTTGAAAGAAAGCAAGAGTTGTTCTGGCTGCCACCTTGGCTATGGGAGCCAGGCCAGGACGTTCGGCATATTGGAGGCCGGTGCTGGGGAAAAGTGAAAAAAAGGTGCTTGTGAGGACAGAGGGTCCAGCAAAGTCCGCAGCCCCAAAGTCTGGGTGGCAATGCAAGTAGTTCCCAGAGACCTTGAAAGAAAGCAAGAGTTGTTCTGGCTGCCACCTTGGCTGTGGGAGCCAGGCCAGGACGTTCAGCATATTGGGGTCCGGTGCTGGGGAAAAGTGAAAAAAAGGGTTCTTTTGAGGATCGAGGGGCCAGGAAAGCCCGCAGCCCCAAAGTCTGGGTGGCAATGCAAGTAGTTCCCAGAGACCTTGAAAGAAAGCAAGAGTTGTTCTGGCTGCCACCTTGGCTGTGGGAGCCAGGCCAGGACGTTCAGCATATTGGAGGCCGGTGCTGGGGAAAAGTGAAAAAAAGGTTCTTTGGAGGATAGAGTGGCCAGGAAAGCCCGCAGCCCCAAAGTCTGGGTGGCAATGCAAGTAGTTCCCAGAGACCATGAAAGAAAGCAAGAGTTGTTCTGGCTGCCACCTTGGGTGTGGGAGCCAGGCCAGGACGTTCGGCATATTGGAGGCCGGTGCTGGGGTAAAGTGAGAAAAAGGTGCTTGTGAGGACAGAGTGGACAGGAAAGCCCGCAGCCCCAAAGTCTGGGTGGCAATGCAAGTAGTTCCCAGAGACCTTGAAAGAAAGCAAGAGTTGTTCTGGCTGCCACCTTGGGTGTGGGAGCCAGGCCAGGACGTTCGGCATATTGGGGTCCGGTGCTGGGGGAAAGTGAAAAAAAGGTTCTTTGGAGGATAGAGTGGCCAGGAAAGCCCGCAGCCCCAAAGTCTGGGTGGCAATGCAAGTAGTTCCCAGAGACCTTGAAAGAAAGCAAGAGTTGTTCTGGCTGCCACCTTGGCTGTGGGAGGCAGGCCAGGACGTTCGGCATATTGGAGGCCGGTGCTGGGGAAAAGTGAAAAAAAGGTGCTTGTGAGGACAGAGTGGACAGGAAAGCCCGCAGCCCCAAAGTCTGGGTGGCAATGCAAGTAGTTCCCAGAGGACCTTGAAAGAAAGCAAGAGTTGTTCTGGCTGCCACCTTGGGAGTGGGAGCCAGGCCAGGACGTTCAGCATATTGGAGTCCGGTGCTGGGGTAAAGTGAAAAAAAGGTTCTTTGGAGGATAGAGTGGTCAGGAAAGCCCGCAGCCCCAAAGTCTGGGTGGCAATACAAGTAGTTCCAGAGACCATGAAAGAAAGCAAGAGTTGTTCTGGCTGCCACCTTGGGGAGTGGGAGCCAGGCCAGGACGTTCAGCATATTGGGGTCCGGTGCTGGGGTAAAGTGAAAAAAAGGTTCTTTTGAGGATAGAGTGGCCAGGAAAGCCCGCAGCCCCAAAGTCTGGGTGGCAAGTTGCAAGTAGTTCCCAGAGACCTTGAAAGAAAGCAAGAGTTGTTCTGGCTGCCACCTTGGGAGTGGGAGCCAGGCCAGGACGTTCGGCATATTGGGGTCCGGTGCTGGGGGAAAGTGAAAAAAAGGTTCTTTGGAGGATAGAGTGGCCAGGAAAGCCCGCAGCCCCAAAGTCTGGGTGGCAATGCAAGTAGTTCCCAGAGACCTTGAAAGAAAGCAAGAGTTGTTCTGGCTGCCACCTTGGCTGTGGGAGCCAGGCCAGGACGTTCGGCATATTGGAGTCCGGTGCTGGGGTAAAGTGAAAAAAAGGTTCTTTGGAGGATAGAGTGGTCTAGGAAAGCCCGCAGCCCCAAAGTCTGGGTGGCAATACAAGTAGTTCCCAGAGACCATGAAAGAAAGCAAGAGTTGTTCTGGCTGCCCCCTTGGGTTTGGGAGCCAGGCCAGGACGTTCGGCATATTGGAGGCCTGTGCTGGGGAAAAGTGAAAAAAAAGGTGCTTGTGAGGACAGACGGTCCAGCAAAGCCCGCAGCACCAAAGTCTGGGTGGCAATGCAAGTAGTTCCCAGAGACCTTGAAAGAAAGCAAGAGTTGTTCTGGCTGCCACCTTGGGAGTGGGAGCCAGGCCAGGACGTTCAGCATATTGGGGTCCGGTGCTGGGGTAAAGTGAAAAAAAGGTTCTTTTGAGGATAGAGTGGCCAGGAAAGCCTGCAGCCCCAAAGTCTGGGTGGCAATGCAAGTAGTTCCCAGAGACCTTGAAAGAAAGCAAGAGTTGTTCTGGCTGCCACCTTGGCTGTGGGAGCCAGGCCAGGACGTTCAGCATATTGGGGTCCAGTGCTGGGGAAAAGTGAAAAAAGGTTCTTTTGAGGAGAGAGTGGCCAGGAAAGCCCGCAGCCCCAAAGTCTGGGTGGCAATGCAAGTAGTTCCCAGAGACCTTGAAAGAAAGCAAGAGTTGTTCTGGCTGCCACCTTGGCTGTGGGAGCCAGGCCAGGACGTTCGGCATATGGAGGCCGGTGCTGGGGGAAAGTGAAAAAAGGTTCTTTGGAGGACAGAGTGGCCAGGAAAGCGTTGCAGCCCCAAAGTCTGGGTGGCAATGCAAGTAGTTCCCAGAGACCTTGAAAGAAAGCAAGAGTTGTTCTGGCTGCCACCTTGGCTATGGGAGCCAGGCCAGGACGTTCGGCATATTGGAGGCCGGTGCTGGGGAAAAGTGAAAAAAAGGTGCTTGTGAGGACAGAGTAGACAGGAAAGCCCGCAGCCCCAAAGGCTGGGTGGCAATGCAAGTAGTTCCCAGAGACCTTGAAAGAAAGCAAGAGTTGTTCTGGCTGCTACCTTGGGAGTGGGAGCCAGGCCAGGACGTTCGGCATATTGGGGTCCGGTGCTGGGGAAAAGTGAAAAAAAGGTTCTTTGGAGGATAGAGTGGCCAGGAAAGCCCGCAGCCCCAAAGTCTGGGTGACAATGCAAGTAGTTCCCAGAGACCATGAAAGAAAGCAAGAGTTGTTCTGGCTGCCACCTTGGGTGTGGGAGTCAGGCCAGGACGTTCGGCATATTGGAGGCCGGTGCTGGGGGTAAAGTGAAAAAAAGTTTCTTTTGAGGATCGAGTGGCCAGGAAAGCCCGCAGCCCCAAAGTCTGGGTGGCAATGCAAGTAGTTCCCAGAGACCTTGAAAGAAAGAAAGAGTTGTTCTGGCTGCCACCTTGGGAGTGGGAGCCAGGCCAGGACATTCGGCATATTGGAGGCCGGTGCTAGGGTAAAGTGAAAAAAAGTTTCTTTTGAGGAGAGAGTGGCCAGGAAGGCTCGCAGCCCCAAAGTCTGGGTGGCAATGCAAGTAGTTCCAGAGACCTTGAAAGAAAGCAAGAGTTGTTCTGGCTGCCACCTTGCTGTGGGAGTCAGGCCAGGACGTTCGGCATATTGGGGGTCCGGTGCTAGGGGAAAAGTGAAAAAAAGGTTCTTTGGAGGATAGAGTGGCCAGGAAAGCCCGCAGCCCCAAAGTCTGGGTGGCAATGCAAGTAGTTCCCAGAGACCTTGAAAGAGAGCAAGAGTTGTTCTGGCTGCCACCTTGGCTGTGGGAGCCAGGCCAGGACGTTCGGCATATTGGAGGCCGGTGTTGGGGGAAAGTGAAAAAAAGGTGCTTGTGAGGACAGAGGGTCCAGCAAAGCCTGTAGCCCCCAAAGTCTGGGTGGCAATGCAAGTAGTTCCCAGAGACCTTGAAAGAAAGCAAGAGTTGTTCTGGCTGCCACCTTGGGAGTGGGAGCCAGGCCAGGACGTTCAGCATATTGGGGTC
>NW_027415337.1:0-10671 GCF_964106895.1 Numenius arquata
GGTCGCCGGTGCCCAACGCCGCCGGGCTCGGCCTAACGGAGGCGGCGGCGGTTCCCGGAGCGGAGCTGGGCGGCCGCGCCCGCCGCACAAAGCCCTAGGCTCGGTTTAACCAACCAACACCCCCCCCCCCTCCTCCTCCTCCTCCTCCTCCTCCTCCTCTTCCTCCCTTCCTTCCTCCCCCCCCCCCCCCCTTCCCCCCCCCCCACCCCAACCTCTTACCGGAGGGGGGGGGCTGCCCCTTTGTGGTGGCGGCGGCGGCGGGGCCGGGCCCGGTCCCCGGGAGGAACCATGCCCAGGTCGTTCCTGGTGAAGAAGGTGAAGATCGATGACTTCCCCGCCGGCCTCGACGCCCCCTACGGCAGGACCCGGGCGGATTTCGGCTCCCGGTTACACGAGAAGGGTAAATACCGCCGCCGGGGGGGGGTGGGTGGGGAGGGGTCGGGGGTGATGGTGGTGGAGGGGGGAAGGGGGGGGGGGAAACACCGAGAAGTGTATGGGGATGGGGGGGGGGGGGGGGGGCGGAAAACCGGGGCACGCCGCATTCCGCCGCGCCGCCCGCCGCCACCGAGCTGAGCCGGGCACCGGATCAAGGGAACCGGGCACCGGATCAAGCGAACCGGGCCCAACCGGCCCCCCCCCGCCGCCGCCTTTTGTCTGCCGGAGCCAAGTTCAAGGGCAGGCGGCGGCGCGGAGAGATTTCAGCCCCCCCCCCCCCCCCCCCGCCTCCCCCGTTCCCCCGCCGTTCTCCCGGCCCCGGCCCCGGCCTTTGTGCGGAGCCGCGGCCCCGCGGGCGGCCCCCGGGCCGGGCCCCGGTGCGGCGGCGGCTGCGGCGCGTTGCGTAACCGGCACCGAACCGCCGCAGCGGGAGCGGGCCGGGGCCGGCCGTGACCTTGAACGGGGGCCGGGGGCAGCGGCGGGGGAACGGCGGGCAGGGATGCGGGGATGCGGGAAGGGATGCGGGGACAGGGGGACAAGGGATGGAAGCAGGGATGAGGGAAGGGGACAGGGATGGGGGACCGCGGGCAGGGAGAGGGAAGGGGACAGGGACAAGGGATGGAGACAGGGATGAGGGACTGCAGGCAGGGATGGGGATGGGGACAGGGACAAGGGAAGGGGACAGGGATGAGGGAAGGGGACAGGGATGAGGGACTGCAGGCAGGGACGGGGAAGGGGACAGGGACAAGGGAAGGGGACAGGGACAAGGGATGGAGACAGGGATGAGGGACTGCAGGCAGGGACGGGGATGGGGACAGGGACAAGGGAAGGGGACAGGGATGAGGGAAGGGGACGGGGATGAGGGACTGCAGGCAGGGCCAGAAAGGGAGGCAGGGATGGGGACAGGGACAAGGGGACAGGGATGAGGGACTGCAGGCAGGGACAGGGATGGGGACAGGGACAAGGGACAAGGGATGGAGGCAGGGAGAGGGAAGGGGACAGGGACGGGGACAGGGACAAGGGAAGGGGACAGGGATAAGGGACTGCAGGCAGGGACAGGGAAGGGGACAGGAATGGAGACAGGGACAGGGGGCTGTGGGCAGGGACGGGGACAAGGGAAGGGACAGGGGACAGGGCCGGGGGGCTGCAGGCAGGGACAGGGGGCTGTGAGCAGGGACAGGGACAAGGGAAAGGACGGGGACAGGGATGGGGGACTTCAGGGGGGGAACAGGGATGGGGACAGGGACAGGGGACGGGGACAGGGGGCTGGGGCAGGGGGCTGTGAGCAGGGACAAGGACACAGCAGAAGGGACGGGGACAGGGATGGGGGACTGCGGGCGGGACCTGCAGGGACAGGGATGGAGGCAGGGACAGGGTGAGGGACAAGGGAAGGGAGAGGGGCCGGGGGCTGCGGGCAGGGACAGGAAAAGAGGCAGGGATGGGGACAAGGACAGGGGGCTGGGGGCAGGGATGGGGACAAGGACAGGGGGCTGGGGGCAGGGACAGGGAGAAGGGAAGGGGACAGGGCTGGGGGATGGAGGCAGGGAGAGGGACGGGGATGGGGACAAGGGAAGGGACGGGGACAGGGATGGAGGCAGGGACAAGGACGGGGCACTGCAGGGCAGGGACAGGGACAAGGGAAGGGACAAGGGTCTGCAGGGCAGGGACAGGGACGGGAATGGGGACAGGGGCTGTGGGCAGGGGCAGGCAGGGGTGGGCGGGGGGGGGAAGGGGCAGGAGCAGGCAGGGGAGGGCAGGGGGGGGTCGGGGGGGCAGCAGGGCGCCCGGGCAATGCGGCGGCAGGAGCAAGGGCAGGGCGAGGGCAGGGGAAGTGCGGAGGCAGGGAGAGGGCAGGGGACAGGCAGGGGACACGGGCAGGGGGACAGGCAGGATCAGGAGGTAGGGAAAGGGCAGGGACAGGGGCAAAGGCAGGAGCAAGGGCAGGGGTGCAGGCAGGGGTGCAGGCAGGGGTGCAGGCAGGGGTAGCACAAGGGCAGGGGACAAGGGACAGGGGACAGGGGAAGGTCAGGGTGAAGGCAGGGGCTGGGCTGGGCAGAGGATGGCGGGGAAGTGGGGTACGGGGCAGGGGTGCAGGCAGGGACAGGCAGGGACAGACAGGTGCAGGCAGGGGGACAGGTAGGGGTGCAGGCAGGGACAGGCAGGGATATGGGCAGGGGGACACGGGACAGGCAGGGGACAGGCAGGGATGCGGGCAGGGGGACAGGCAGGGGGGACAGGCAGGGGATGGGCAGGGGTGTAGGCAGGGGGTGCAGGCAGGGGGACAGGCAGGGACATGCAGGGGTGCAGGCAGGGGGACAGGCAGGGGGGACAGGCAGGGATGCAGGCAGGGGATGGGCAGGGGACAGACAGGGGACCGGCAGGGGTGCAGGTGGGGGTGCAGGCAGGGACAGGCAGAGCAGGCAGGGGATGGGCAGGGGGTGCAGGCAGGGGACAGATGGGGGTGCAGGCAGGGGACAGGCAGGGGGACAGACAGGGGACAGGCAGGGGTGCAGGCAGGGACAGGCGGGGGACGGGCAGGGGATGGGCAAGGACAGACAGGGGTGCAGGCGGGGGGACAGGCAGGGGGACAGGCAGGGGACGGGCAGGGATGGGCAGGGGACGGGCAGGGGACAGGCGGGGGTGCAGGCAGGGGACAGGCAGGGGCTCCCCAGCGCCGTGCCGGGTGTGGGGGGTGCCGCCGCCGCCGCCTCCCGGGGTGCCACTGACCGGGTGTCCCCCCCCGCAGGGTACCTCAGCGAGTACATGGCGCCGTCGGCCTACGAGGGGGACGGGGCGGCCGCTCTCAAGGTGCCGTCCCCCGACGCCATCTACCCCGGCGGCCGGGGGGACTACGGGACGGGGGACTCGGAGCCCCCCGACAGCCCCCACTCGGGGATGGCGGGGGGTTACATCAACGGGGACGCGGCGGTGAGCGAGGGCTACGCCGTGGACGCCTTCTTCATCACCGACGGGCGGTCGCGGCGCAAAACGACGACGTCGGGGGGGACGGCTTCGGGGGGGGGAGTCGGGGGTCGAGCCCTCCCCCGTCACACCTGCGGGGAGTGCGGGAAGACCTACGCCACCTCCTCCAACCTCAGCCGCCACAAGCAGACCCACCGCAGCCTGGACAGCAAGATGGCCAAGAAATGCCCCACCTGCGGCAAGGTCTACGTCTCCATGCCGGCCATGGCCATGCACCTCTTGACCCACGACCTCAAGCACAAGTGCGAGGTGTGCGGCAAAGCCTTCAGCCGGCCCTGGTTGCTGCAGGGTCACATGAGATCCCACACCGGGGAGAAACCTTTCGGCTGCGCCCACTGCGGGAAAGCTTTCGCCGACCGCTCCAACCTGCGGGCCCACATGCAGACCCACTCCGCCTTCAAGCACTTCAAGTGCAAGCGCTGCAGCAAGACCTTCGCCCTCAAGTCCTATCTCAACAAGCACTACGAGTCCGCCTGCTTCAAAGGAGGAGGAGGAGGAGGAGGAGGAGGTGGTGGTGGAGGTGGGGTGGCGGGAGGGGGCGGGCCACCCCCACCCCTCAGCCCCCTCTCCACCTGAGCTGGGGTGCTGAGCGCCCCACACCTCCACCCCCCCCAAAACCTGCACCACCACCACCACCACCACCATCTCCTTCCAAGCTGGCACCTTGATCTCGCGGGGGGGGGGCACACAGACAGAGATGGGGGGGGGACACACCCTGCCTGGGGTGACACACCCCCCCCCGCATGGATATTCAGCCCTGGGATGCACCCCCAGATCGGGGTGACCCCCCCCCTTGTATGGATATCCAGCCCTGGGATGCACCCCCAGATTGGGGTGACCCCCCCCCTTGTATGGGTATCCAGCCCTGGGATGCACCCCCAGATCGGGGTGACCCCCCCCCTTGTATGGGTATCCAGCCCTGGGGTGAACCCCCAGATTGGGGTGACCCCCCCTTGTATGGATATCCAGCCCTGGGGTGAACCCCCAGATTGGGGTGACCCCCCCCCCCCCCTTGTATGGGTATCCAGCCCTGGGATGCACCCCCAGATTGGGGTGACCCCACCCCCCCTCTTTTCATGGGTATCCAGTCCCTGGGGTGAACCCCCAGCCCTGGAGAGACACCCCCAGATTGGGGTCACCCCCCCCTTGTATGGGTATCTAGTCCTGGGGTGAACCCCCAGCCCTGGAGGGACCCCCCCCCCCAGATTGGGGTGATCCCCCCTTGTATGAGTATCCAGTCCTGGGGTGAACCCCCAGATCAGGGTAACCCCCCCCCCTTGCATGGGTATCCAGCCCTGGGGTGCATCCCAGCCCTGGAGAGACCCCCCCAGATCAGGGTGACCCCCCCCTTTGCATGGGTATCCAGCCCTAGGGTGAACCCCGAGATTGGGGTGACACCCCCCCCCTTGCATGGGTACCCCAACTTCATGCCATAGCCCAGTTCAGGGTGACATACCCCCCCCCCCCAACCTGAGCTGGGGTGCTGAGCACCCCTACAATGCACCCCAAACCCTGCACCCCCCCCCCCCTTCCAAGCTGGCACCTTGATCTCACAGGGGGTACCCCAAGTTGCCTGCGGCGCCCCGGGCACCGGCTGCTGGGGGGGGGGGACACACACCCCCTGCCTGGGGGGGACCCCCTGCCTTGCATTGCATGGGTGGGCACCCCCAAAGTCGGGGTGACCTCCCCCTTTGCGTGGGTATCCAGCCCTGGGGTGCACCCCCAGATCAATGTGACTCCCCCCCCCACTTTGCATGGGTATCCAGCCCTGGGGGGACACACACCCCCCCCCCCCCAGATTGGGGTGACCCCCTCTTTGCATGGGTATTTAGTCCTGGGGTGAACCCCCAGATCAGGGTGACACTCCCCCCCCCCCCAGCCCTGGAATGACCCCCCCAGATGGGGGTGACCCCCCCCTTTGCATGGGTATCCAGCCCTAGGGTGAACCCCGAGATCGGGGTGACACCCCCCCTCCTTGCATGGGTACCCCAACTTCATGCCATAGCCCAGTTCAGGGTGACACACACCCCCCCCCCCCATGGGGGCCCTGACCCTGGGGTGCACCCCGAGATGGGGGTGACCCCCCCCCCCACCCCGCACAGGTACCCTGGTCCTGTGCTGTACCCCAACTCTGGGTGCCCCCCCCCCCCCTTGCATAGGTGCCCTAGCCTTGTGCTGCACCCCAAAACCAGGGTGACACCCCCCTCCCCCATGCCATAGCCCGACGCAGGGTGCCCCCCCCCTTCCCCCCCCCCCCCCCATTAAACGGGTGCCCAGCCCTGTGCTGCACCCCGAGATCAGGGTGACCCCCCCCCCTTCCATGCATGGGTACCCCAGCCCGGTGCCGTACCCCAAGATCAGGGTGCCCCCCCCCCTTCCTCCCTTGCAGGGGTCGCCCCCCCCTCCGCAATAAGCTCCCCCCCCCCGCACGGCACAGCGATGCCCGGGCAGCTCCTGGGGGTACCCCGGCACCCCCACACACCCCCCCCCCCGCTGCAGTACCTCTGCCCGGGGTACCCCCCCCCCCCCCCCCCGGGTACCCCAACCCCGGGTACCCCCCTTCTTCCTCCGGGTACCCCCTCCCCCCCCCCCGCATGGCCCACTTCACTCTGGGCACCCCAATTTTTCAGGGTACCCCCCCCCGCCCCCCCCCCCGTCCCTGCATGGCTACCCTGACCCTGGGTACCCCAACCTTGCACGGGTACCCCGACTCCGGGTACCTCCCCCCCCCCCCCCGGCCCTTTCAGGGGTACCCCCACCCCGGGGTACCCCCTTTTCCTCGGGTACCCCCATCTTTGCAGGGTACCCCCCACACACCCTTGGTGCCCCCCCACCCCGGGGGCACCCCCTCCCTCGGGGCACCAGGGGTTACCCCCACCCGGCAAAGGGGGTGACCCCTTAACCCAGGGAACCCCCCCCCACCCCAAAAACCCCCCGAGGGGCACCTCGGGGTCACCCCTGGGTCCCCCCCTCCCAGCGCCCCCCTCCCCGGGGACCCCGTAAAGGGGGTGACCCCCTAACCCAGGGACACCACCCCCCACCCTAAACTCCCCCCCCCCCCACGAGGGGCACCCCGGGGTCACCCCAGCGCCCCCCTCCCTGGGGACCCCGCAAAAGGGGTGACCCCTTAACCCAGGGACACCCCAACCCCCCCCCCCCCCCCCCGAGGGGCACCCCGGGGTCACCCCTGGGGTCCCTAACCCAGGGACATCCCCCCCCCCCACCCCAAAACCCCCCCGAGGGGCACCCCGGGGTCACCCCTGGGTGTCCCCTCCCCGGGGACCCCCACCCGGCAAAGGGGGTGACCCCTTAACCCAGGGACACCCCAAACCCCCCCGAGGGGCTGCCCCTCCTCCCCCCGAGAGCACAACCCGGCCTCGCCGGGCCCCCCCACACACACCCCCTCCCCGGGATTTTAGGGCGGCCCCCCCCCGGGGCCCCTCCCCTTCCCCCCCCTCCCCCTCCCCCCCCCACGATGCCAAAGTCTTGTCACTTTTGGGAGGGACTAAAGGGAGGCGGGAAAATTTTTTTTGGGGGGGTGGGGGGTGGGGAGGGGCTTCCAGCCGCCCCCCCCCCCCCCCCAATTCCTCCCCCAACCCCCCACCCCCCCCCCACCCCCCCCGGGGACTCTGCATGCAAAAAAAGGTCAAAAAACCCCACAACCCCCCTCCCCCCACCCTAAAACCCAACAAAAACCCAACCCCCCCCCCAAGACCCGAAAGTATTTAAAATCTATGCCAATTTTTGACGCTTTTTTTGGGGCCGAATGAGCTATTTCTTGAGTTGCCAAAATGTAGATAGTTCTTCTCTCTCGAGGGCAATATTCTCCGTAGGAGTCCGGTACCGAGACCTCTAGAAGCAATAATTAATGAAGTTCTCTTTCTTTTGGGGTTTTTTTTTTTTTTTTTTGTTTCTTTTTCCTTCGTTAACTACCGTCTGCATGGGATTTTTAAGAGAAAAAAAAAAAAAAAACAAAAAACAAAAAAATAATAATAATAATAATAATAATAATAATTACTACTAACTGCTAATACTGCTAATAGGTATTAAGGAGGAATCAGGTAACGTTTTAATCCAATATTCTTAATAGCGACGAATATCAGGGATGATGCCAGAGTAGCGCTAGAAACACCCCCCTCCCCCCGCATCCCCCTCCCCCCCCCCAAATCCTCCCCTCCCCCCCTCCCCGAATGCACTGACCCCCCCGCCCGCACACACCACGCACACGCCGGGCACGCAAACACACGCGGACACACACACGCGTGAGCACGTGTGGAAACACGCCTAGACGTGAACGCACACGGACGTGTGAACGCGCACGGATGTGTGAACGCGCCTAGGCGTGAAGACACACAACACACACGAGCAGACACGAACACGCGTGAACGCGTGTGAACACACCTAGATGTGAGCACACACGAACACGCGTGAAGGCACACAACACACACGAGCATGACGCGAACACGCGTGAGCGCATGTGAACACACCTAGATGTGAGCACACACGAACATGCATGAAGACACAAAACACACATGAACAGATGTGAACACGCGTGAGCGCATGTGAACACACCTAGATGTGAGCACACACGAACACGCGTGAAGACACACAACACACACGAGCATGACGCGAACACGCGTGAGCGCATGCGAACACACCTAGACGTGAGCACACACGACACACACGAGCACATGTGAACACACAACACACATGAATACACGTGAGCACACAACATGCATGAATACACGCGAGCACACAGCATGCATGAAAACATGTGAGGACACATGTGAACATGCACGACCACACATGAACATATATGCACACACGGACACACAACACATATGAACACACATGAGCACACGTTAACACACAACACACATGAACACCCATGAAAAGACACGAGCACACACATGAACACGCATGAGCACACATGAACACATGTGAGCACATGTGAACACACAACATGCACGAGCACACATAAAACACACACAGGGGGCTGAGCTCATGGCACACACGTGTGCACACACGGCACACGTTGCACAGGCTGCAGGTGCTGCATGCGCGTGTGCACTGCCGGCCTTGCACGTACCTAATGTGTTGCACACGCGTGTAGTGGAGGCTGTGGCGGTGCACACGCATGTGGCACGCTCCCCTGCTGTGTGGGCCCTGCACACGCGTGTGGCGCACGTGTCCACACCACGCCCTGTGTGTGCCGGCTGCCTGCACGCAGGGAATGCAGCACACGCGCTGCACAGGCACCGCACACACCAAGCACAGGCGCTGCACACGCACTGCACACATGGGACACAGAACACGCACTGCACAGGCACTGCACGCAGGGAATGCAGCACACGCGTCGCACACATGAAGCAGATGCACTGCACACAGGGAATGCAGCACACACACTGCGCAGGCACTGCACACGTGAAGCACACGCACTGCACATGCGGAATGCAGCACACACACACTGCACACATGAAGCACACGCACTGCACAGGCACTGCACACGTGAAGCACACGCACTGCACAGGCACTGCACACGGGGAACGCAGCACACGCACTGCACAGGCACTGCACACGTGAAGCACACGCACTGCACACATGGAATGCAGCACACACACTGTACGGGCACTGCACACACACTGCACACACGAAGCACACGCACTGCACATGCACTGCACATGGGGAATGCAGCACACACACTGCACATGCACTGCACATGCACTGCACACATGAAGCACACGCACTGCACACGGGGAATGCAGCACACGCACTGCACACACACTGCACACACGAAGCACACACACTGCACACGTGAAGCACACGCACTGCACGCCCCTCACGCGCAGCAGACACGCAGTGCGGGCCCCTGCAAGCGCCCTGCGACCGCTGCAGACGCTGCACGCACCGCAGACCCTGCGGATGGCGCTGCGTGTGCTGCAAGCTCTGCACACACTGCACCCACTGCAAACACTGCAGACACTGCATGCACTGCAAACACTGCAGCTGCTGCAGACACTGCACCCACTGCAGACGCTGCAGACACTGCAAACAGCACCCACTGCAGACACTGCAGACACTGCACCCAGACACTGCAGACGCCACATGCACCCACTGCATGCACTGCACGCGCTGCAGATACTGCAAACAGCACCCACTGCAGACACTGCAGACACTGCACCCACTGCAGACACTGCAGACACACACTGCACCCACTGCAAACACTGCACCCACTGCAAACAGCACCCACTGCAGACACTGCACCCACTGCAGCTGCTGCAGACACCACATGCACTGCAGACGCTGCAAATAAATACTGCAGGCACTGCGCCCACTGCAGACGCTGCAGACACTGCAAACAGCACCCACTGCAGACGCTGCACCCACTGCACCCAGACACTGCAGACGCTGCGGACGCCACATGCACCCACTGCATGCACTGCAGACACTGCAGACACTGCAAACAGCACCCACTGCACCCACTGCATGCACTGCATGCACTGCAAACACTGCACCCACTGCAGACAGACACTGCAGGCACTGCAGACGCTGCACCCACTGCAAACAGCACCCACTGCACCCACTGCAGACAGTGCACCCACTGCACCCAGACACTGCAGACGCTGTGGACGCCACATGCACCCACTGCATGCACTGCACGCGCTGCAGATGCTGCAGACACTGCAAACAGCACCCACTGCACCCACTGCAAACACTGCACCCACTGCAAACACTGCACCCAGACGCTGCGGACGCCACAGGCACCCACTGCACCCACTGCACCCACTGCACGCACTGCAGGCACTGCATGCACTGCAGACACTGCACCCACTGCACCCACTGCACCCATTGACCCCACCGCGGGCCCCCCCCTCCCCCCCCCCGCCACCCCCTCCCCATGAATGCCCCCCCCCCCCCCCCCCCCCGCAGCGGGCCGGCCTCGCAGCGGGAGGACACCCCACCCCCACACCCCCCCCCCCCGGGGGGGGGAAAGGGTGGGGGGGGGCGGCGGGAGGGGAAGGGGGGGGTTTCGTTCCCCCCCAACAGATACCCCCCCCCCGAATTCAGGTAGCAGGACCGTAGAGCTTCGACCTCCGTTTTTGTACTGGGGGGGGGGGAGGGGGGGGCCGGAGCAGCCTTGGACATAACCCGGGGGGGGGGAGGGGTGCGTGTGGCCCCCCCCCCCCCCCCCCACGACTTTTTACGAGCTGTGACGTGTGTGTCCCCCAACCCCCCCCTCACCCCTCCCCCACC